>NC_041381.1:122650618-122783275 GCF_002162155.2 Triticum dicoccoides | reverse complement strand
TGGCGGTAGGGAGTGTTTTTGGGGCGGGCGGGGCGGCACACCGCCGGCCACGGGCGGCGGGGGGCGGCTTTTTGGCCGGTGGTGGCTGGCGGCTCAGGGGGGTGGAAGTTGTAGATGAACTGCAGGACCTTGATTTCGTATCCAATGGCTGCAAAATCGACTGACCAGAGATGAAAAAGTCAGTCCACTAACGTGTAGCCTCAACTCTAGTGCGTTCAGTTTTGACAGTAAAATTTAGTTTCAGCAGCAAAATCAGTTTTGGCAGTTAAGTTCAGTTTCAACTTAAATTCAGTTTTTGACAGTTAAGTTCAGAGATGAGCGGCAGATGTATTTTACATCTAGCACTTTGTGGTTTTGTATTTTACGTCATCTATAGGAGATGCTATTAGAATTCCACTCAGGTTAACATTATCTCTCTTGTCCCGCTTCATCCTCGGTGTCGTACAACTCACCGGAACTGCTCCAACAATGAAACCCTCCATCACAGCGGAGCAGTACCTTGGGCTCAATCTCCAGACGCCTAAGATCTTCTTCCCCTCCTCCGACAGCCAAGTTAGCCAGAGCATCCTCACCAGCCAAACCAATCGCGCTGAGATCGACATGGTTTTGCCAACGAGGTTGTACACTTGTTGCATCTCTTTCTTACTCTACATGTTATATATATTGTCCACTAGGCACACGTAGTAACATGAAGTACAATTATTTTATCCTACTATATGAGGAGCAGTGAGGTACCAGGCAAATTAGCTATCCGTGATGGACTCTCTTGAACGCCATCATTATTTATCTCTGTGTGTTTGGGCAGTGCATTTGTCGATGGGCCTAGGAGTTGAGCTAGTAGGGCAGTGGCCTAGGTCCAAAGTAATAGAAGTAGCACAAAAACATATTTTAGTGTAGGCTTTTCCTTGCTCAAGCCTTCCTACTAGAATCGCCAGTGCTTGAAAGGAAAAGTGAATGAAAAACATAGGAAATGGAAAGTTTCCTATGGTACTACTTTTCATGAATTTGGTGCAAAGGAATGGAGCAAAGGAAAACTGTAGGATTTGTTCCTTTAGTATCTCCTTGAAAGAAAAACCATAGGAATTTTAATTTCCACTTGTCCTCCTTTTCAAATTCCTATTCATGAAGCACAAGACTAAGAGATAGTAGCATAATAGCATTATAACCGTACATTTTCTTGTGGTTTGACTTAATCTCACCATGCTTCTTTGCATCCTGTGATCTTCCAATACTTGTGAATCAAACACCCAGATTGGCAGAAATCATGTGTTTTTAAATTCTCTGTTTTGCATGTGCATTCCTGTCCTATTCCTGTCTATTTCCTATCCCTGCATTGTTAGAATCCTCAAATTCAAACAAGCCCTTGCACAATTACTTCTGCTACAGACATGTGTCAATGAAAACCTTGTGTGGTTTGTCCTACTCCTGTGGCGCTGTGTTCCACCCTAGCTCAGCTGCTCCAACGACGGAAGGGTTCACCACAGCAGGGATCCACTCTCCAGATTGTCTTTCGCCGCCTCAGATCTTCTTCCCCGCCGCCGGCAGCCACGACAACTGCATTACCGTCATCAACTGAGCAGATGACCTGGAGGACTACACGGGTCCGCAAGAGAGGTCGCACTCTTTCGTGTCTGCTTACGTTATGCATCGCTTAATATGATGACATGCTACATTATCGTCGTGTTCACCTATTAGACTCCGAGTGAGGTCCAAACTAATGCTGAAACTTGAGTTTTTAAATGGTTGTGGGGTACATATTGGGGCAGCAATCAATACTATCTTTCTACTATCTGGTTAATCTCGGGTGTCTACTATGAGTTTCATGTTGGGTGCAAACAAACATTAAAGAAGCCATTATCTGTATTTTTTAACTAAAGATATTATCTGCCTGCTATCATTGGTTTTGGGTCTATCCACAGTTTGCTACCATCACTCTGGATTTGTGCATGCACTCCTTACATAATCTCACTATGTTTTATTCCTATGCATGTCAGTTATTGTACACAATGGAACTGATCATGTAGAGGAAAAGAGACGAGCCTTGCATGGCAACAAAATTTCATGCAGATGTCACTCCATGGTGGGCGCAAAGGCAGCCCCCCCTCCACCCATTTCGGATTGTAATCAAGAGGAAGATAACTGTTCTGAGGGGGATTCAGAAGGAAAAGACCACTCCTATTTAGCCCATGAGGTCTTTGCTCTAACTTGGCATGCTGAGGTAGGTAATATCATGCATATGGTGCCTTGCATTGCTTACTATATACATCAAAGATGTCATCTGCTTAGTTTAGACATGCTTTGTGTCAATGCCATCTGTTTAGTTTCTTTAGCGTATATGTGAATCATGCAATGCCATCTTGTTTAGCCAGGCATCATATATGTGAATTTTGCAATGCCACCCTAGTTAGGTAGTCATCTTATATGTGAATTATATCATGCCATCATTTTTTATTACGTGTTAAATTTGTCAACAATTTCATACATTCAATTACTCTTCCTGTGCATCATCCATTCGGCACGGTCATGGAAAAATTTGGAGTGGAAACAAGGTCTTCAGAATGACAATGCTATCTGATGAACCGCATGTCCTGCTGGTTACAGATAGCTCCTCAGAGGAGGATGTAGAGACAGATGACCAGTCCTATTTCCCCCCGAAGGTGCATGCTCTAACTTGGCAGGGTTATGTTGCTCATATCATGCGTATGGTATCTTGCATTGCTATGTCATTTGCTTAGTTTAGACATGCTTTGTGTGAATGCCACCTGTTTAGTGTCTAATTACCATATATGTGAATTATGCAATGCCATCTTGTTGCAAGACATTATATATGTGAATTATGCAATGCTATCTTGTTGCAAGGCATTATATATCTTAATTTTGCAATGCTATGTTGTTTAGCCAAGTGTCATATATGTGAATTATCTCACGCTGTCCTTTTCTTGTATTTCTCGTTACTTTTGTCGATAATGTTTGTATATTCAACTGCTCTTCCTGTGCGTCAGCCATTTGAATTGGTGATGGAGAAATCTGGAGTGAAAACAAGGTCTTTAGAGCAGACAATACTACCTGCTGAAGCAGATATCTTGCTGGTTATAGATAGCTCTTTAGAGGGGGATTCAGAGGCAGATGACCAGTCCTATTATCCCCCCCTAAGGTGTATGCTCAAACTTGTCAGGGTTATATTAATCATATCATGCATATGTTGTATTGCAATGCTTAGTTTTTACATCATATACACAATATTGAATGCCATCTCCTTAGTTGACACATCATATATGTGATTGCCCTCTGCTCAGTTCCTTAGTATATAAATCATATATTTGAATTATACCATACCATGATGTTTACATAGACAACATGTATCTGAATTATGGCATGCCAACCCATTTTCTAAAGACATAATATAGTTATATATCATCTAATTCTATTTACATACTCATCATATTTTAAATTATCTCATTCTATCCGTGAATTATATCATGCCATCATGTTTCCATCGACGGCATGTTTGTGATTTATAGCATGACAACCACTTTAATAGACACATCGTATAGTTATATCATGTCATCCTGTTTACATAGTCATCAAATTTTGAAGTGTGTCATTCTATCCTGTTTAGTTAGCCATCATACATGTGAAATTGTGTCATGCTATCCTGTTTAATTAGCCATCATATATGTGAAATTATGTCCTGCTATTCTGTTTGGTTACTTGTTTTCTTCCCTACTATCCGTTGCACTTGTCTATCTTACAATGTATGAACACATTCAATTAATTTTCTTGTTTATCAGCCATTTCAATTGGAGGGGGTGATGGCATATCTGTGGGAGTAAAAACACAGTCTTCAGAAAAGATCGTGCTACCTGTCGATGCAGATAGAACCACGGTTGTACTTTCCCAAGAACCAGCCCCAACACACATAACCCAGACTTACGCAGATTGTACCCCTACCTAGTTGGACAGAGAACCAGCTACACCCCTTCTAACCCCAACACCAGCAGATAGTAAGCCAGTCCCCTGTGACACAGCACTGTCTCTACCACAGAGCAACCAAACACGAGCAGTTAGTAAGGAGACTGCAGTGCCAAAAGCACGAGGACCGCCACTCCAAACCCCAAGTCAACACTTAAGGCAGAAGAAGAATTGTTCTCAGGTCAGGTTCCGTAGCTATGGTTCATACTACTTTGCTCTTGCATCACTGTATTTACTCATACCAACTATTTTCAAATTTGAAGGATGGAATTTAAACTCCAATGGCGCGATAGGTATGTTTTAAACCTGTTTCTTTAACTGGTTTGCTGTTGTAACTTGCTCTATATTGATTTCAGTTTCAAATTTGAAGTGTTGTTATTGCTCTATAGTTTCCCACACGTATATTCTGTCTATTCTGCTTTGTCTTGAACAAATATTATTTGAACTATGTCTCTATCTTGATTTGGCAACAAAAACTAGAATGATATTGACCATACAGTGACCATACTACATAGATATATGTTTGTTTCATGTTGTTATCATGTCCACCTTACTTCTGAACTGGTTTACCAAAATGAGTTTCATATACTACATTGTAAACCTGTGATGTGTTTGTTTGTTTCTCTTTTAGAACGCGGATAAAATATTGGAGAAGAGTACCCCGTTATGCAATGGTAAAGGAAGTAATGCTGATAAGGTTCAAGATAGTGAGACATCCTTGTTGGTCACCAAGAAAGCTGATACAAACTATATTGAAGACACTCAGACAACCCCAAAGTCATGTCTTGACGTAGTGCTCGAGTTACTGGCTACTACTGCTGGCACACGCTCTTTGAACTTGTTGCCTAAATCAGTTCGACTTCTTGAGTCTCAACTTCAAGTTGAAAGACATCCATCAGCTGTTATGCGACACGAAGCCTAAGGACCGAGGAAGTCCCTGCAGAATTCAGATGCATACTTTCTTGTGCAACAAGAAGTGCTGGAGGATTTAAGCGCCAAACAAGAGAAAGTTAACAAGCTTGCTAAGCATCTTGCCAACGTTATGGGTACCCAGGATATTGTTTCTTGAGCTCTTCTAAAGTGGTTTTAGTTCTGGACTTGGTTTGCGGTGGCGTTTATATGATGCTTTGTTCCCTATATTTGCACTGGTGGCGAACTTTGATGCCCAGTGGATGTAATATGTGTAATAGCCGTGATAGCCTAGCGTAGTTGCTTGCTTATTTATTTGTTTTTTGTCTTGTTTATTTATTTGATAGTAGTCAGTGCAGTTCTTTTTCCGCGGTTTGCTAGTGGTGGCTATAACCTATTTTTTAAAACTAGGCCACAATAACCATGGGCTACATATTTACTGTAGTTACCATGGGCCTCCTATGGACCGTAGAAACAATGGGCCTTCTACATGGCGTAGAAATAATGGTCCTTCTACGGGCCGTAGACAGAATGGGCCTTCTACGGGCCGTAGACACAATGTGTCTTCTATGGGCCGTATCCTCAGTGCACCTTCTACGGACTGTATGATCGGATGGCCAATGGGCCAATAACAGATCGCATTATGGTCGTAAACGGGCTAGAGTTGGAATAGTCCGTTCATGGGCCGACCATAACGGGTCATCGTTAATCGGCCGTATTTGATGACACTATGAAAACAGGCCAATTTTTAACGGGCCACAAATGGGCCGACTGTAACCATGGGCTGAATTTGGCACACAAGCAGAAAATGACAGTAATGGGCCATAATTAAATGAATGTTGGAAATGAGCCCAACAATAAATGGGCCTGAGAAGGCCGAAAGATAACATGGGTTGGAAACGGGAGAACGGTATAATGGGTCTTTAATGGGTATAAAGTGATACACTGTTCATTAGCGGCCAGTTTCACCATGTGCCATTAATGGGTATAAAGTGATACACTATTCATTACGGGCCAGCTTCACCACAGGTCGTTAATGGGCCAAGAGTTACAAAGGGCCTCATATGGGCCGAAAGACGTCATGGACCATACATGGGCCGCAAGTTAAAATGGGCTGGAATCATATTAGATGGCCCAGATGACGCTACTGGGCCTAATTCGGATAGGCCGTAATGGGCCCTGGGTTAGCGGGTTGTAAATGGGCTATATGCGAAGAGGCCGTTAATAGGCTTTTCGTGGGCCAGCCCGCCACCTTTTGACCAAGTCAAACGGGCCGGCCTTTTCACATGAATGGGCCTCTATTGGGCCGTGCCATGTGTCGACATATCATAGGAGCCTTCGGTCCAATGAGTTGATGACATCTATCCCAACGGTGAGCCGACACGTGTTTCCTCCAGCCAATGATGATTTTACACGTGGAAAATCCCATTTGGTCGGGGCTGTTAACGGGTTATCGGATCCAAAACCGGACACGATAGCTTAACGGTGTCCCGTTACGGTGGATGCCACGTGTCGGTCACCCTTGACGAAAGCACTTCTATGACATGCGATTTATCATCCTGGAAGTAGACACTTTCGTGATGATAATTTTGGTAATGTCATGGAAGACTTCTACGACAGCATAGGTATGACTATCTTGATTCTGTCATAAAATTGTCATGGATGTACATGCATGACAGAAAATGTGACCTACTGTGACAAACACGTATCATCACGGAAGTGTATTTTTTTTGTAGTGCAAGAAGCCGGCATGGCCCGAGATGCCGGCGGGCATGGCGTCGGCGGTGACGGTCTTCATGTCGCCGTAGGAGGAGGAGCTCGGCCTGGACGGCCACGGGGAGGTGGTGGACCTCGACCGGTAGGTCGTGGTGATTGGGGACTACACCCTGCCACGGGCTGACGCAGTTGAGCGGGCAGAGGCCGAGGGAGGAGGCAGCTATGCCATCTTGGATGAGGTGGAGCGGGTGGCACCGACGGGTGGGGCGCCGCAGTCTATATCGCCACAGGCGACTCTGGTCGTCGTGCCGGAGAGAATGCCGGAGAGGACGCCGGCCATGGTGGAGGCAGTCGGTGGCGGACGCGCCATGGTATCCAGGCCGGGGAGCCGTCAGGCTACTGGGTCGCAGCCGGCTCGGGCTAGCCACAGCGAGGTCTTCTTCGGACCCATGACCAGTGTCACGCCCAATATGCGACCCTATCCAAAAGGAACTCGAAGGTCCCACCAAGGATAGACCCGCATATTGAAACGCTTTTGCAAGGTGGATATCATTACATCAACATTACATAATAGATGGGGATACATACAAGAGGCATACAATGCCACACGAATACGACATCACAATACATAAGAGCATCATCCGACTATGGATGAAACACAAACAGAAACTCAAATGACATCCACCCTGCTAGCCCAGGTTGCCGACCTGGAACCTATCCCCTGATCGAGAAGAAGCAGAAGAAGCACTCCAAACAAGTAACATCGCTCTTGCGTCATGATCATCGCATAACCTGTAACTGCAACTGTTGTTGTAGTAATCTGTGAGCCACGAGGACTCAGCAATCCCATTACCATGGGTATCAAGACTAGCAAAGCTTAATGGGAAAGGATGGGGTAAAGTGGTGAGGTTGCAGCAACGACTAAGCATGATATGGTGGCTAACATACGCAAATAAGAGCGAGATGAGAGCAAAAGGAACGGTCGTCAACTAGTAATGGTGAAGAAGTGATCCTGAACTCCTACTTACGTCAAGCATAACCCAAAAACCGTGTTCACTTCCCGGACTCCACCGAAAAGAGACCATCACTGCTACACACATGGTTGATGCATTTTTATTTGGATCAGGTGTCCAGTTATCTACAACCGGACATTAACAAATTCCCATCTGCCTATAACCGCAGGCACGGCTTTCGAAAGATTATACCCTGCAGGGGTGTCCCAACTTAGCCCATGACAAGCTCTCGCGATCAACGAAGGATATACCTTCTCCCAGGAAGACCCGATCAGACTCGGAATCCCGGTTTACAAGACATTTCGGCAATGGTAAAACAAGACCAGCAAGACCGCCCGATGCGCCGAAAATCCCGATAGGAGCTGCACATATCTCGTTCTAAGGGCAACACCGGATGAACACTATGTACAACTAAAACCAGACCTCGAGTTTCCCTGAGGTGGCGCTGCAAGTGGCTCTGGTTCGGACCAACACTTAGACAAGCATTGGCCTAGGGGGGGCTGTAATAAAGATGACCCTTGGGTTAATTACTCCCAAGGGAAATATAGGTGGGGGTGAGGCAAATGGTAAAACCAATGTTGGGCCTTGCTAGAGGAGTTATATTCAAAGCAAACTGTCAAGGGGGTCCCATAAATCACCCGCCCGCGTAAGGAACGCAAAATCCGGGAACATAACACCGGTATGACGGAAACTAGGGCGGCAATAGTGGAACAAAACACCAGGCATAAGGCCGAGCCTTCCACCCTTTACCAAGTATATAGATGCATTAATAATATAAGAGATATTGTGATATCCCAACATAATCCTCTCCGTCATGGAGCAATCTTCAACTTCACCTGCAACTAACAACGCTATAAGAGGGGCTGAGCAAAGCGGTAACATAGCCAAGCAATGGTTTGCTAGGAAGGGTGTCAAAGGTTAGAGGTTCATGGCAATTTGGGAACGCTTGAAGAACAAGTGATAGGTAGCGTAGCATAGCGATATAACGAATCAACTAGCATAGCAATGATAGTATTGAGATCCAGGGTAGCGGTCATCTTGCCTGAAATCCCGCTAGGAAGAAGAATGAGTCCATGAAGAAGTTGAAGCCACGAAGACGAACCAAGCGTAGACGAACGAATCCTCACGATCGCAACGAAACGGGAACTAAGAAGCAAAACCGGAAAGAAACAAACAACATGGTAAACAACCATCACATAAGCATGGCACAATGCACAACCAAGTATGATGCATGTCCGGTTTAAAGAGGCATGGCATGGCAAAGTGCACAAACAATACTACAAATTAAGTGGAGCTCAATATGCAATGAGTTGCATATTGACGAAACACCACATGACTTATTTAGTTCTCTCTCGTTTAGGTACTCAACAATATTAAATGTTATTAAACATGGCAAGAGGTGAAGCATACATAAACTAACTATCTAGACAAGTTTAAATGAGGCCGGAAACATCAAACAACAATTCCGGAAAATCCCCATATGCAAATTATGAATTTGGTACTGTTCTGCCCTAAACCATATTTTATTGTTGTTAAACAGGAAAAGAAAGTGGACCATGTTAAACTAGGCATTTTTCCACCCCATTTACATATAAATTTTATTAAAATTGGAGCTACGGTTATTTAGTTACAAAATAAATCATTTTAACATGGCATTTGAGCAAATTTAAACAAACAACATGTTAAATATTTTAAACATGGATGAAAATGGCAAATCATTAATCTACACAAAATTCTAAGCATTTTACATGTTTGAATCATTTTAATCCGATGCACGATTAGTGAGTTATTAATGCATGAACTTGGAGGGGTTTTTCTGTAAAACTGTTAATTCACTGGATAATGGCTAAATTCACAGATCTGAAAAAAACATGATCCAGGCCACATCTGGAGGGGCCGAGGTGCTGCTCACCTTGGGCTCCAGGGAGCTGGGCCTTGGCGCGGCTTGGCTGGGCCTGGCGCTGGCTGGAGAAGCTGGCGCGCTGGGCCTTGAGGCGCTGCAGCCTAGCCGGATCGGTCAACGGGCGAGGGATCGAGCGAGCTGCTCCATTCGTTCCTGAAGAAGGAACAGCAGCAGGTCGAGGCAGGGGCCAGGCACAGCGGTGTGATGCGAAGGAGGCAGGGGTGCGCGCGAGGTTCGCCGGGAAGACGACAGCGGGCGGCGGACTTGACGCGCGGGATCCGGCGAGGAGGCGTCGGAGATGGCCGGATCGGGCCAGTTCGTGTCGGGGAGGCAAGGAGGCAGGGGCTCGTCCTCATCTCACAGAAGCAGGGGAGGCGGAGATGGGATGCAGGGGAGCGGCGGCGGAGGCGCATCGACCTGGAGGCGGGAAGAAGCCGGAGACGCAGATCCGGTGCGCCTCAGCAGGGAACCGGCAATCTGGACGGCAGCACGCACGGGACGGCAGCGGCGGAGCTTGGCGTCCAAGGCATGGTTCCTGCTCCTGGGCAGAGAAGACACAGAGAGAGAGGGGCACTGAGCGAGAGAGAGAGATGCACGGGAAGGAAGGGAGAGACGGGGAGAAGAAGGCGGCGGGGGCTGGCCTCGTTGCGGTGGTCTCCATGGCTGACGAAGTGGCCGTCGGGGTCAACGGCAGGCGAACTGTAGGAGAGGCACGGGGCTCAGTGGAAGGAGCATGGGAGGGTGTAGAGGCACTCGGAGATCGATGGAGGGAGGTGGATCGATGTATTGGACCGGTGGGGAAAACGAGGTGGAGCTCGGGCTGTGGTGGTTGGTGGGATGGGGATCTCGAGCTAGGTGATGAGACAGGCGGCGGTGGCTAGAGGATCCCTAGAAATTAGGGATTTGGCTGATGATTGCACTGTTATTTATAGTAGGTGGGTGTTTGGCTAGGGGCTAATCTGGATCCTTCGATCGAAATTGAGCGGTCGCAAATAAAATAGTTAGGGTGCCCAATTAACAAAACGTAGATGTTTTGTAGATGTTTGGGGATGATCCGGATCCAACGGACATGACCGTGCGGGTCGGGTTCGGAAGATGGTTTCGGACGCGCACGATGGGTCTGAGGTTGAGCAGAGGGGTTAGGTGGTCACGGTCAAGAGGGAAGCGAAAACCCAATCGGTCTCGGAACGGTCAACGAACACAACGGAGGGAAGCAAGGAGCGGCAACTACGAGCGGATGCAAGATTTATAAAAACAATGATGACAACAAGTGCCGATGCAATGCAAATGATGCGATGATGAAATGCATGACATGAACAAAATGCAAAACAAAAGACAAAAACCCAACCACGGAGGAAATAACATACGCATCTCCGTAAAAGGCAAGAGTTGGAGTTACGAATATGGAAAGTTGTATCCGGGGCGTTACAACACTCCACCACTACGAGAGGATCTCGCCCCGAGATCTAGGATGGCACCGGAGGGAAAAGGAAGAGGAAGATAAGAGGTAAACTAAGTTGCTTCTTTGAGAAACAAGTGAAACCATGAACCTTGAGAGGTTGAGAAAAATGAAAGAAAAAAAACAACGAAGATGAACGAGATTGCAAACAATCCGTTAGAAAAGAGGAACAAGGAACATTACGAGAACTTGACGGTTGCAAAGACACTTATCAAGAGTTTAATGGACAAGATAGAATTCAAAACCACTCCGGTTAAAACGAGATAAGAAACGAATAAGACTGAAAGGATTTAGGCAGCACTCCGGCTGAAAATGGAAGGAAAAGAACATGAACTTGACAAGATGAGAGGATACTTGATGAAATCAACAACACACTGCCTCCGGAACTATTGAAAAAATGGCACAAGGGGTAAGAAAGATTTCAGACAGCACTCCGGTTAAATGGATAAGCATGAAAAGAACACGATCCTCATAATCGAGAGGATGAGTGAAAAGAGCAACATCACAATGCCTCTGGAAGAAAGAATAGAAGATAGATCATTGGAATAACAGAATGGAGAAGAAAATGCCAAATTTTGCTAGAAAAGAGCTTGGAAAGCACCCTTCCAAGAAGGTTATAACAGAGTTGTTGGAAAACCAACAACGAAAAGAATAAGCTTGTAGTGGGCTTATGGAAACATCTCAACACTTGAGGTGAAATTCTGCCACTAACGAAAAACAATTGCTTGCTTGAGATCAACGAAGAGATGAAAAACCTCTTTCACCGAGAAGGATATGGAGAAAGCTTGGATCATTGATAAACACCACAATTAGCAACATTCCTTCGGGAAGGCTTTTAGGTGAAATCTTTTACCAAGACAAATCCAATGAAGAGATTCATGGATTTAAAATACTTCATTCTTGACAACATGTGAATAACGAAACATGAATGGAAATTGTCAAGAATGATATAACACCACATCAAAAGATAAGGTAGAAAGAATTGCACTTCGAAATGCAAGATGAAGAATACTTGAACACCTCAAAACAAACATGTGTTGAGCACCATGTTTAATTTTAGAGTATAGGTTGGTGGATCATAACTTCGACAGAAAACCTTGAAGAACAATTGAAGAATGAAAAGAATCCTTGATGAACCACCATGGAGAGCCTCCATGGAGAACTCCGGTAATAAAAGGGTGGTATAAAGGAAGAGAAGTTGAAAACACAAGGTGAAGCCTTGCAATGAATTAGATGGAGCATCGCGATGATATAATTGAGAAAACTTAGAACTCCGGAAAAGGAAAAGATGAAACACTAGAACGGAGAATTACTTCATCATGAACAATCTCCGGAAGAAAAGAATTGAATCACCTCACGGAAATAAGAATAAGATTTATTGTATGCTTATCCATTATCAAATTAAATTGATTACAAGCAATGGATTTGTCATATTACTTATTCCCGTTGAAAAAAAGAATTAAGAGGGATATAGCGTAAACTTGAGAAGGTATTGATGGAACCACGGTGGGATTTGGAAACAACGAATATTTCATATGATAACGAAGGAAGTGAAATCTTGAACGAACCACCATAAGAATTGAAAATGAACGAAGAAAAGATAAAGAAACACCAGGAAGATTTAGAAAATTAATGAAGATACTTGAGAGAATTTAGATACAAGTGAACGCAGAGATCCCGAGCTGATTAGATAATACTTGAATGATGCACTGGTATGATTTGGAGAATGAGAGCTAAAATCTTGAATGAATAATTCTGAGATGATGGGCTCCAGAGAATCAAACTGAAAAGACTCCTGAAATGCTCTGGATGGGTGAAAAGGAATTCCCACAATCGAAAACAATTATGAGAGGATGGCATCAAACTTGAACTATGCATCTTCGGAAGAACGGGTAAGGATTTAAGAGGAACTCTTCTTCGGTCTTCAAAATCCAAGAATGACAATGAGAAACACCACCAAATTGTTGAGATACTCCGGGAGAAAATTAGAAAGGTTGAACCAACAATGAAATGATTTGAAATCGATCTTGGAAAAGCATCTGACTGATGAAATTCCTTCTTATGTCACACTTGAAAAGAATTTAAGAATGGCTCCGGGATAATTAGAAGAGTCAGGTAAGATCCTAGGAAAAGACCTTTGGGTTAGGGCCCACTCAAAAGAAACATCGTTGAAGGGTTGCTTGAAATAGAGGTTACACCGGTAGAATTAAAGCTTGAATGAGAGAAAAAAAACCTTGAAGTATCTCGAACAGATTAAGAATGGAAACATGATTCTTCTGAGATATATTGAGCACTCCGGATAAGAATAGAAAGAGGTGACAATTAAGAGGTGCACCGACATGGAAAAACATTTGAAACAAGGAAAAGATACAATCCACACTGAAAGCTTGAATTAAATCCACAAGAGAAGAATACGAGAATGAAGAATGATGAACTTGAAGCTTCGTTAGTATCTTCGTGAGAATCACCGGATAAGAACATTGATTGAAAAGAGTGAAGAGACTTCACATGAATAAAAGGATACTTGATTAAGAAATCTGAGTCCTTGAAGAAAAAGGGTGGGAGGGCGGGAAAACAAAGGCAACTTGGGATGGATGAACAAACACCGGTGAGAAAACTTAGAATTGATCTTGCGGATGGAGAGAATGATGGGATCATCTCGAAATGAAGCGCACCATAGAAATATGAGAACACTGCTTGAAAGGTATGGAATCAACACTTGACTTTGAAGCAACTCGAATACCACAAATAAAACAAAACAAAGGATTTGGCTTGCAGAATAAGCCAGAACAAATACATATGATAGAGATTTACCCAATCCCATATCATGCATCTGTCGGAAAGATATTCTAGGAGCTACTTGAATTCCCACCTATAAATTCCCGAAACTTTCTGGTTATGCAATCTGGTGTTGGGGATACAGGGGAAGCAATATATCTCACCCAAAATAATAATACCTACATCCAACTGTATCCATCCGTCAACACATAACCAAGAAAACTCCGGAAATCGTGTACCTCAACCTTCGAAAAGCATCGGTTATACGAGTTATGGCAATACTCCCGAACTCTCGCCCAGTACTGGGTGGTGTCGAGGTTATCTCACCAACAACTACATAAAAGAGATTTTCGATGTCGGCAAAACTCAGGTATTCCAGAATTGCAATGATAAAATTGTGACGACAACACCTCGGAGCTCAACTCCCCGGGTCAATGCCACATAATAGACAGGAGACAGCAAGAACAATGTTCTCGTCACAAAACCATCGGAATGATTCCAAGATACCCGCGTGATCCTAATTTTTTTAGTGAAATTTGAGGAGAGGAAAGTCAAAACATCTACGTCAAGAGACCTCACCAGAGCGACGAAGGGGTTGAGGAGTAAAAAGAATCCTACTCTCCGATATATATAATCCTAAGACTCAAAATAGTTTTCTTCTAGACTCAACAACGGCCAACAATCAAGGGGGCTCCTATGGTCGGTCGAGGCTTTGATACCAACTTGTCATGCCCAATATGCGACCCTATCCAAAAGGAACTCGAAGGTTCCACCAAGGATAGACCCGCATATTGAAACGCTTTTGCAAGGTGGATATCATTACATCAACATTACATAATAGATGGGGATACATACAAGAGGCATACAATGCCACGCGAATACAACATCACAATACATAAGAGCATCATCCGACTATGGATGAAACACAAACAGAAACTCAAACGACATCCACCCTGCTAGCCCAGGCTGCCGACCTGGAACCTATCCCTTGATCAAGAAGAAGCAGAAGAAGCACTCCAAACAAGTAACATCACTCTCGCGTCATGATCATCGCATAACCTGTACCTGCAACTGTTGTTGTAGTAATCTGTGAGCCACGAGGACTCAACAATCCCATTACCATGGGTATCAAGACTAGCAAAGCTTAATGGGAAAGGAAGGGGTAAAGTGGTGAGGTTGCAACAGCGACTAAGCATGATATGGTGGCTAACATACGCAAATAAGAGCGAGAAGAGAGCAAAAGGAACGATCGTCAACTAGTAATGATCAAGAAGTGATCCTGAACTCCTACTTACGTCAAGCATAACCCAAAAACCGTGTTCACTTCCCGGACTCCTCCGAAAAGAGACCATCACGGCTACACACATGGTCGATGCATTTTAATTTGGATCAGGTGTCAAGTTATCTACAACCAGACATTAACAAATTCCATCTGCCTATAAACGCAGGCACGGCTTTTGAAAGATTATACCCTGTAGGGGTGTCCCAACTTAGCCCATGACAAGCTCTCGCGATCAACGAAGGATATACCTTCTCCCAGGAAGAACCGATCAGACTCAGAATCCCGGTTTACAAGACATTTCAGCAATGGTAAAACAAGACCAGCAAGACCGCCCGATGCGCCGACAATCCCGATAGGAGCTGCACATATCTCGTTCTCAGGGCAACACCGGATGAACACTACGTACAACTAAAACCAGACCTCGAGTTTCCCCGAGGTGGCGCTGCAAATGGCTCTGGTACGGACCAACACTTAGACAAGCATTGGCCCAGGGGGGGGGGCTGTAATAAAGATGACCCTTGGGTTAATTACTCCCAAGGGAAATATAGGTGGTGGTGGTGGGGGTCCCATAAATCACCCGACCGCATAAGGAACGCAAAATCCGGGAACATAATACCGGTATGACGGAAACTAGGGCTGCAAGAGTGGAACAAAACACCAGGCATAAGGCCGAGACTTCCACCCTTTACCAAGTATATAGATGCATTAATAATATAAAAGATATTGTGATATCCCACCATAATCCTCTCTGTCATGGAGCAATCTTCAACTTCACCTGCAACTAACAATGCTATAAGAGGGGCTGAGCAAAGCGGTAACATAGCCAAGCAATGGTTTGCTAGGAAGGGTGTCAAAGGTTAGAGGTTCATGGCAATTTGGGAAGGCTTGAAGAACAAGTGATATGTAGCGCAGCATAGCAATAGAACGAATCAACTAGCATAGCAATGATAATATTGAGATCCAGGGTAGCGGTCATCTTGCCTGAAATCCCGCTAGGAAGAAGAACGAGTCCATGAAGAAGTTGAAGCCACGAAGACGAACCAAGCATAGACGAATGAATCCTCACGATCGCAACAAAACAGGAACTAAGAAGCAACACCGGAAAGAAACAAACAACATGGTAAACAACCATCACATAAGCATGGCACAATGCACAACCAAGTATGATGCATGTCCGGTTTAAAGAGGCATGGCATGGCAAAGTGCACAAACAATACTACAAATTAAGTGGAGCTCAATATGCAACGAGTTGCATATTGACGAAACACCACATGACTTATTTAGTTCTCTCTCGTTTAGGTACTCAACAATATTAAATGTTATTAAACATGGCAAGAGGTTAAGCATACATAAACTAACTATCTAGGCAAGTTTAAATGAGGCCGGAAACATCAAACAACAATTCCAGAAAATCCACATATGCAAATTATGAATTTGGTACTGTTCTGCCCTAAACCATATTTTATTGTTGTTAAACAGGAAAAGAAAGTGGACCATGTTAAACTAGGCATTTTTCCACCCCATTTACATATAAAGTTTATTAAAATTGGAGCTACGGTTATTTAGTTATGAAATAAATCATTTTAACATGGCATTTGAGAAAATTTAAACAAACAGCATGTTAAACATTTTAAACATGGATGAAAGTGGAAAATCATTAATCTACACAAAATTCTAAGCATTTTACATGTTTGAATCATTTTAATCCGATGCACGATTAATGAGATATTAATGCATGAACTTGGAGGGGTTTTTCTGTAAAACTGTTAATTCACTGGATAATGGCTAAATTCACAGATCTGGAAAAAAACATGATCCGGGCCACATCTGGAGGGGACAAGGTGCTGCTCACCTTGGGCTCTAGGGAGCTGGGCCTTAGCGCGGCTTGGCTGGGCCTGGCGTTGGCTGGAGAGGCTGGCGCGCTGGGCCTTGAGGCGATGCGGCCTAGCCGGATCGGTCAACGAGCGAGGGATCGAGCGAGCTGCTCCATTCGTTCCTGAAGAAGGAATAGTAGGAGGTCGAGGCAGGGGCCAGGCACAGCGGCGTGATGCGGAGGAGGAAGGAGTGCGCGCGAGGTTCGCCGGGAAGACGGCAGCGGGCGGCGGACTTGACGCGCGGGATCCGGCGAGGAGGCGTCGAAGATGGCCGGATCGGGCCAGTTCGTGTCAGGGAGGCAAGGAGGCAGGGGCTCGTCCTCGTCTCGCAGAAGCAGGGGAGGCGGAGACGGGATGCAGGGGAGTGGCGGCGGAGGCGCATTGACCTGGAAGCGGGAAGAAGCCGGAGACGCAGATCCGGTGCGCCTCAGCAGGGAACCGGCAATCTGGACGGCGGCACGCACGGGACGGCAGCGGCGGAGCTTGGCGTCCAAGGCATGGTTCCTGCTCCTGGGTAGAGAAGACACAGAGAGAGAGGGGCACTTATTGAGAGAGAGAGACGCACGGGAAGGAAGGGAGAGACGAGGAGAAGAAGGCGGCGGGGGCTGGCCTCGTTGCGGTGGTCTCCATGGCTGACGAAGTGGCCGTCGGGGTCAACAGCAGGCGAACTAGAGGAGAGGAGCGGGGCTCAGTGGAAGGAGCACGGGAGGGTGCAGAGGCGCTCGGAGATCGATGGAGGGAGGTGGATCAACGGATTGGACCGGTGGGGAAAACGAGGTGGAGCTCGGGCTGTGGTGTTTGGTGGGATGGGGATCCCGAGCTTGGTGATGAGACGGGCGGCGGCGGCTAGAGGATCCCCAGAAATTAGGGATTTGTAGTAGGTGGGTGTTTGGCTAGGGGCTAATCTGGATCCTTCGATCGGAATCGAGCGGTCGCGAATAAAATAGTTAGGGAGCCCAATTAACAAAACGTAGATGTTTTGTAGATGTTTGGGGATGATCCGGATCCAACGGACATGACCGTGCGGGTCGGGTTCGGGAGATGGTTTCGGACGCGCGCGACGGGTCTGAGGTTGAGCAGAGGGGTTAGGTGTAATGCCCCGAGACGGATGTGCCAGGTGTCGTTCAGTTATTCGCTGTTGTTGCCTTGTCATTGCTTGTGTGTCATGCATTGCATATCATGTCATCATGCGCATTTCATTTGCATACGTGTTCGTCTCATGCATCCGAGCATTTTCCCCGTTGTCCGTTTTGCATTCCGGCGCTTCGTTCTCCTCCGGTGGTCATTTCTACCTTTCTTTCTTGTGTGGGGGTGTAACATTTCCGGATTGGACCGAGACTTGCCAAGCGGCCTTGGTTTACTACCGGTAGACCGCCTGTAAAGTTTCGTACCATTTGGACTTCGTTTGATACTCCAACGGTTAACCGAGGGACCGAAAAGGCCTCGTGTGTGTTGCAGCCCAACACCCTTCCATTTTGGCCCAAAACCCCACCTAACTCTGCTCCATCATCTCGGTCGTTCGATCATGATCGCGTGGCCGAAAACCGCACCTCATTTGGACTCTCCTAGCTCCCTCTATGCCTATATATACAACCCCCCTCCGAAATTCGCGGTTCATTCTTCCCCTAACCCTAAAAATTCTCAGATCCGCGCCGCTAAACGAAATACCCACCTTCACCGGACATGTCCGCGCCCCTCCACGCTGCTCCAGCCAACCAGAGGCTCCCATGTCACCTCGCCGCCGCCGCTAGCCAACCAGCGCGCGCCATCTATCCGCTCGGTGCCCACTTCGCCGCACCATGCCGCAGAGCCCGCGAGGCCCGCCGCAGGCCCTCCCGGTCCCGAGGCTCCCTGGCGCGCCTCTCCTTCGTCCCTGCCGCCTCGGGCGCTTCACGCCGCCACCGACCCTCGCCGGAACACCGCCGCAGTGCAGCGCCGGACTTGGCTCCAGTCATCACCGACCCTCGCCGGAGTCCGCCCCCGTCGCCCCTTCGTTTCCCAGCCGCCGTCCAGCTCGCCTCTGCCTCGATCCGGCCCCGGGGAGCCGAGCCCCGCCGGATCCGGTGCTCCTTGGCCTCCCTACCTCGCCGCACCCTGCCGGAATCCTCCATCACCGCCATCGCCATGGATCGGGAGGAACCGATCTAGCTGGTTCCTCTCGTCGTCGTCGACCTTCCGCGTGGGCCGCGCCCTCCCGAAGGCCCAGCTCGCCCGCGCCCCCGCATCCAGCCCAGCTCCCTCCGTTCGTTGACCGCGCCTGCGTGGGCCGGCCCAATCGTCCTCCCCGCGGTCCAGCCTCGCTCGGCCTCCTCCCCAGCTTCCTTCGCCAGATCCGCCGGCCTCTCTCTGCAGATGGGCCAAGGCCCAGGGTGAGCCGACCCCCAGCGCCCCCTCCTCTATTTTTTTTCTTTTTTTTGTCTGTTGGGCTTGCCCAGTTTCAGCCCGATCATGTTTTTTTCTCGTCCTGCGATTTTTTCTAATATTCCAGAGATTGCAGTTTTGCAGAATAGTCCCCCTAGTTCATGCATTTAATAACTCACTAACCGTGCATCGGTTTGAAATAAGTTATATATGAAACTTGCTCAGAATTTTGTGTAGATTAATAATATCCAACTTTCACCCATGTTTAAAATGTTTAAAATGATGTTTGTTTAAATTTTGCTCCCAATTGCCATGTTGAAATGATTTAATTCATAACTAAATAACCGTAGCTCCAAATCTAACAAACTTTATATGTAAATGGGGTAGAAAAATGCCTAGTTTAACATGGTGGCTTTACTTTGCATGTTTAAAAACTATAAAATTATGTTTAGGGCAGAACAGTACCAAACCTAATATATGCATATGAGGAGTTCCGGAATTGTTGTTCGTTGCTTCCGGCCTCATTTAACCTTGACTATATAGGTAGTTTACTTTTGCTTCACCTCTTGCCATGTTAATCAACATTTAATATTGTTGGGTACATAAACGAGATCAAACTAAATAATTGATGTGGTGCTCTGTCAATATGCATCCCGATGCATATTGAGCTCCACTTAATTTGTAGGATTGCTTGTGCATTTTGCCATGCCGTGCCTCATTAAACCGGACATGCATCATACTCGTTTGTGCTTCATGCCATGTTGATGTGTTTGTTGTTTACTATGTTGTTTGCTTCTTTCCAGTGTGCTTCTTCGGGTTGTTTCCGACAACGTCGCGTTTGTGAGGAACCGTTCGTCTACATCCGTTTGTCTTCTTCATGGACTCGTTCTTCTTCCTTGCGGGATTTAAGGCAAGATGATCATACCCTCGAAATCACTACTATCTTTGCTATGCTAGTTTGCTCGCTCTTGCTATGCCAATGCTTCGATGCCTACCATTTGCTTGTCAGCCTCCCAATTGCCATGTCAAACCTCTAACCCACCAGGTCCTAGAAAACCGTTGATTGGCTATGTTACCGCTTGCTCAGCCCCTCTTATAGTGTTGCTAGTTGCAGGTGAAGTTGAAGATTCTCCATGGTGGACAGGATTTTGGTTGGGATATCACAATATATCTTACATAATTAATGCATCTATATACTTGGTAAAGGGTGGAAGGCTTGGCCTTTTGCCTGGTGTTTTGTTCCACTCTTGCCGGCCTAGTTTCTGTCATACCGGTGTTATGTTCCCGGATTTTGCGTTCCTTACACGGTCGGGTGATTTATGGGACCCCCTTGACAGTTCGCTTTGAATAAAACTCCTCCAGCAAGGCCCAACATTGACTTTTACCATTTGCCTCACCACCACCTACTTTTCCCTTGGGAGTCGCTCTCTCGAGGGTCATCTTTATTATAGCCCCCCCGGGCCTGTGCTTGTCTAAGTGTTGGTCCGCCACTTGCAGCGCCACCTCGGGGAAACTCGAGGTCTGGTTTTAGTTGTATGTAGTGTTCATCCAGTGTTGCCCTGAGAACGAGATATGTGCAGCTCCTATCGGGATTGTCGGCGCATCGGGCGGTCTTGCTGGTCTTGTTTTACCATTGTCGAAATGTCTTGTAAACCGGGATTCCAAGTCTGATCGGGTCTTCCTGGGAGAAGGTCTATTCCTTCGTTGATCGCGAAAGCTTGTCATGGGCTAAGTTGGGACACCCCTGCAGGGTATAATCTTTCGAAAGCCATGCCTGCGGTTATAGGCAGATGGGAATTTGTTAATGTCCAGTTGTAGATAACTTGACACCAGATCCAAAATAAAATGCATCAACTGCGTGGGTAACCGTGATGGTCTCTTTCCGGCGGAGTCCGGGAAGTGAACACAGTTGTTAGAGTTATGCTTGACGTAAGTAGTCCAGGATCACTTCTTGATCATACTTTTATCGACCGTGCTTTGCCTTCACTTCTCGCTCTCAGTTGCGTATGTTAGCCACCATATATGCTAGTCGCTTGCTGCAACTCCACCTCATACCTTTACCTTACCCATAAGCTTAAATAGTCTTGATCGCGAGGGTGTGAGATTGCTGAGTCCCTGTGGCTCACAGATACTTCCAAAACCAGCTTGTAGGTGCCGATGAGTCCGTGCAGATGACGCAACCACGCTCAGGAGGAGCTCGATGAAGACCTTGTCCTTTGTGTTGTTTCGTTCTAGTTGATCAGTAGTGGACCCAGTTGGGGTCGATCGGGGACCTTTGTCGCATTTGGGGTTCTTCTTTTATTTTGGTTCCGTAGTCGGACCATGAGTGTATTTGATTGATGTAATGTTTATTCATGTAATGGTGTGAAGTGGCGATTGTAAGCCAACTATGTATCTCTTTCCCTTATGTATTACATGGGTTGTGTGACGATTACCTCACTTGCGACATATGCCTTCAATGCGATTATGTCTCTAAGTCGTGCCTTGACACGTGGGAGCTATAGTCGCATCGAGGGTGTTACAAGTTGGTATCAGAGCCTCGACTAACCCTAGGAGCCCCCTTGATTGTTGGCCGTTGTTGAGTCTAGAAGAAAAAAATATTTTTGAGTCTTAGGATTATATATATTGGAGAGTAGGATTCTTTTTACTCCTCAGCCCCCTTCGTCGCTCTGGTGAGGACTCCTGACGTAGATGTTTTGTCTTTCCTCTCCTCAAATTTCACTCAAATTTTTTTTAGGATCACGCGGGTATCTTGGAATCGTTCCGATGGTTTTGTGATGAGAACATTGTTCTTGGTGCCTCCTGTCTATTTATGTGGCTTTGACCCGGGGAGTCGAGCTCCGAGGTGTTGTCATCACAATTTTATCGTTGCAGTTCTGGAATACCTGAGATTTGCCGACATCAAAAATCTCTTTTATGCAGTTGTTGGTGAGATAACCCCGATAACCCAGTACTGGGGCGAGCTCAGGAGTATTGCAATAACTTGTATAACGGATGCTTTTCGAAGGTCAAGGTAGATGATTTCCGAAGGTTTCTTGGTTATGTGTTGAAGGATGGATACAGCTGGATGTAGGATTTGCTAGTTTGGGTGAGATATTATGCTTCCCCTGTATCCCCAACACCTCATTGCATAACCGGAAAATTTCGGGAGTTTCATAGGTGGGAATTCAAGTAGCTCTTAGGATATCTTTTCGACAGATGTATGATATGAAATTGGGGATCGACGTCTAGTGGTCCGCCTTTCCACGGTCGTTTTTACAGTGGTCTCGTTGCGTCTTAAAGAACCCTTGGCTATGCTGGTTCGGGGACACTTCGTATGTCATGTGAACTACCTTGTACATGATGGTGCTGTACACTCGAGCCCGTGTGGGCCCCACCACGAAAACTTCAGACGGAATCTCTATCATATGTTTGTTCCGGCTTATTCTGCAAGCCAATCCTTTGTTTTGTTTTATTTGTGGTATTCGAGTTGCTTCGAGTCAAATGTTGAATCCATACCTTTCTTAAATGGTGTTCTCATATTTCTATGGGAGTGCTAATCCTTTCGATCATCGAGATTGTCATGTCAATTCTTTCCAACCGGTGTGCTTCTTTTCAAGTGGATCCGATCATTTCAACATTCGCAAGATCACCTCTCAGTTTTCTCAACGGTGTTTGTTTCATCCGTCCCAAGTTGTCTTTGTTTTCCCGCCCTCCCACCCCTTTTTCTTCAAGGACTCATTTATTTTAATCAAGTATCCATTTATTCATGTGAAGTCACTTCACTCTTTTTGATCAATGTTCTGATCCGGTGATCCCTCGTGAAGATGCTCACGAGCTTCAAGTTCATCATCCTTCATTATTGTTTCTTCTCCGGTGGTGTTAATTTCAAGCTTTCGGTGTTGATCATATTTTTTTCCTCGTGTCAAATGCTTGTTCATACCGGCGCACCTCTTAATCTTTCACTTCTCGCTATTCATTTGTTCTGGAGTGCTCAAGATATCTCGGAAGACTTGTGTTTCCATTCTTAATCCGTTCAAGATATTTCGAGGTTGTTATCTCATTCAAGTCATTTCATTCAACCGGTGCAATCCCCCCTTTCAATCATTTCCAACGGTGTTTTCTTTTGAGTGGGCCCTAACCCACAGGTATTTTCCAAGGATCTTACCTGACTCTTCTAATTTTTTCGGAGCCATTCCCAAATTCTTTTCAAATGTGACGTAAGAATGGATTCCATCAGTCAGATGCCTTTCCAAGATTGATTTCAAATCATTTTCATCTTTGGCTCAATCTTTCCTCTTTTAATCCTTCCGGAGTGCCTCAACAATTTGTTGGTGTTTCTCCTTGTCATTCTCGGATTTTGAAGACCAAAGAAGAGTTTTTCCTCTAAATCTTGTCTGTTCTCCCAAAGATTCATGGTTCTAGCTTGATGCCATCCTCTCATAATTGTTTTCGATTGTGAGATTTTTTTTTCATCCATCCGGAGCAATTCAAGAGTCTTTTCAGATTGATTCTCCATAGCCCATAATCTCAAAATTATTCATTCAAGCTTTTAGCTCTCGTTCTCCAAATCATACCAGTGCATCGTTCAAGTATTATCCTTTGTTCTCTAATTATCTCGGGATCTCTGCGTTCACTTGTATCTAAATTCCCTCAAAGTATCTTCATTCGTTCTCTAATTCTTACCGGTGATTCACCCCTTTACTTCGTTCGTTTTCAATTCGTACGGTGGTTCGTTCCAGATTTCTCTTCCTCCGTTATCATATAGATTTATTCGTTGTTCCAATCCTATCGATGGTTCTTTCAAGACCTTCTCAAGTTTGCGCTATATCTATCTTAATCCTTTCAACGAGAATAAGTAGTATGCCAAATCCGTTGATTGTCATCAATTTAATAGGTGAAGGATAAACATAATGTAATTCTTATTCTTGTTTCATCGAAATGATTAATTCCCTATTCCGGAGGTTCATCAAAATTCTTGATCTCAATTGTTCATCTTCTCTTTTCCCGGAGCTCCAACATTTTCCAATTACTTCATCACGGAGATCTATCTAAATCATTGCAAGGATTCACCTTGTGTTTTCAATTTCTCTTTCTTCTCATTCCTTTTGTTTACCGGAGTTCGTCATGAAGGTTCTACATGATGGTTCATCAAGGATTTAACTCTTTCTCGAGGTGTTCATCGAGATTCTTTTCTAAGAAGCTCAAGCTTTCTTCATATTGTAATCCAGAGTGCAATTCCTTCCTCCATATCATTGAAGGTGGTATTATGTTATTCTTGATAATGTTCCCTTCGTGTTTCATGATTCACAAGTTATCAAGAATGAGGTAGTTTAAATCCATTAATCTCGTCATTGGAGTTATGTTGGGTTATATTTCACCTTAAGCCTTCCCTAAGGATGGTTGTTATTATGGTGCTTATAAATGATCCAAGTTTTTTTCATTTATCCTCCCGGTGAAATAAGTTTCTCGTCTTCTTGTTCATATCAATCCAATCTTGTTTTTCGTAAGTGGCAGGTTGTCACCTCATAATTTGAGATGTACTCCACAAGACGATATCAAGCTGATCTTTTCGTTGTTGGTTTTCCAACAACTCCGTTCTAGCATTTGTTGTTATCGTGCTCTCTCAAGATCTTGTTTCACTTCGTTCATTCCATTCCACTCTTTCTTCTATTCCGGAGGCATTGTGATGCTCCTCTCTGCAACCCATCTTCTTGTTTTGTCAGGATCGTGTTTTTTCTTGACTTATCCATTTAACCGGAGTGTTGTGTCCCTTTTGCTCAAGTTCTCTCATTTTATCAAGTCTTGCATCCCTTCTCAACCAGAGTGCTACCCGGATCGGTTCCTTCTTTTCCTCTTTCTTAACGGAGTGTTGTGAACTTTGTTCTCCTCCGTTGTTTCATTTCTTCCAATTTGTTCAACCTCTCAAGGTTCGTGGTTTCACTCGTTTGTCAGAGAAGCAACTTAGTTTACCTCTTCTCTTTCTCTTCCGTTTTCCCTCCGGTGCCATTCTAGATCTCAGGACGAGATCCTCTCGTAGTGGTGGAGTGTTGTAACGCCATGAGACCGATGTGCCAGGTGTCGTTCAGTTATTCGCTGTTGTTGCCATGTCATTGCTTGTGTGTCATGCATTGCATATCATGTCATCATGCGCATTTCATTTGCATACGTGTTCGTCTCATGCATCCGAGCATTTTCCCCGTTATCCGTTTTGCATTCCGGCGCTTCGTTCTCCTCAGGTGGTCATTTCTACCTTTCTTTCTTGTGTTGGGGTGTAACATTTCCGGATTGGACCGAGACTTGCCAAGCGGCCTTGGTTTACTACCGGTAGACCGCCTGTCAAGTTTCGTACCATTTGGACTTCGTTTGATACTCCAACGGTTAACCGAGGGACCAAAAAGGCCCCGTGTGTGTTGCAGCCCAACACCCTTCCATTTTGGCCCAAAAACCCACCTAACTCTGCTCCATCATCTCGGTCGTTCGATCATGATCGCGTGGCCGAAAACCGCACCTCATTTGGACTCTCCTAGCTCCCTCTATGCCTATATATACAACCCCCTCCGAAATTCGCGGTTCATTCTTCCCCTAACCCTAAAAATTCTCAGATCCGCGCCGCCGAACGAAATCCCCACCTTCACCGGACATGTCCGCGCCCCTCCACGCCGCTCCAGCCAACCAGAGGCTGCCATGTCACCTCGTCGCCGCCGCTAGCCAACCAGCGCGCGCCATCTGTCCGCTTGGTGCCCACTTCGCCGCACCACGCCGTAGAGCCCGCGAGGCCCGCCGCAGGCCCTCCCGGGCCCGAGGCTCCCCGCCGCGCCTCTCCTTCGTCCCCGCCACCTCGGGCACTTCGTGCCACCATCGACCCTCGCCGGAACACCGCCGCAGTGCAGCGCCGGACTTGGCTCCGGTCATCACCGACCCTCGCCGGAGTCCGCCCCCGTCGCCCCTTCGTTTCCCAGCCGCCGTCCAGCTCGCCTCTGCCTCGATCCGGCCCCGGGGAGCCGAGCCCCGCGCGGATCCGGTGCTCCTTGGCCTCCCTACCTCGCCGCACCCTGCAGGAATCCTCCGTCACCGCCATCGCCATGGATCAGGAGGAACCGATCTAGCTGGTTCCTCTCGTCGCCGTCGACCTTCCGCGTGGGCCGCGCCATCCCGAAGGCCCAGCTCGCCCGCGCCCCTGCATCCAGCCCAGCTCCCTCCGTTGACCGTGCCTGCGTGGGCTGGCCCAATCGTCCTCCCCGCGGTCCAGCCTCGCTCGGCCTCCTCCCCAGCTTCCTTCGCCAGATCCGCCGGCCTCTCTCTGCAGATGGGCCAAGGCCCAGGGTGAGCCGACCCCCAGCGCCCCCTCCTCTATTTTTTTTCTTTTTTTTCTCAGTTGGGCTCGCCCAGTTTCAGCCCGATCATGTTTTTTTCTCGTCCTGCGATTTTTTCTAATATTCCAGAGATTGCAGTTTTGCAGAATAGTCCCCCTAGTTCATGCATTTAATAACTCACTAACCGTGCATCGGTTTGAAATAAGTTATATATGAAACTTGCTCAGAATTTCGTGTAGATTAATAATATCCACCTTTCACCCATGTTTAAAATGTTTAAAATGATGTTTGTTTAAATTTTGCTCCCAATTGCCATGTTGAAATGATTTAATTCATAACTAAATAACCGTAGCTCCAAATCTAACAAACTTTATATGTAAATGGGGTAGAAAAATGCCTAGTTTAACATGGTGGCTTTACTTTGCATGTTTAAAAACTATAAAATTATGTTTAGGGCAGAACAGTACCAAACCTAATATATGCATATGAGGAGTTCCGGAATTGTTGTTCGTTGCTTCCGGCCTCATTTAACCTTGACTATATAGGTAGTTTACTTTTGCTTCACCTCTTGCCATGTTAATCAACATTTAATATTGTTGGGTACATAAATGAGATCAAACTAAATAATTGATGTGGTGCTCTGTCAATATGCATCCCGATGCATATTGAGCTCCACTTAATTTGTAGGATTGCTTGTGCATTTTGCCATGCCGTGCCTCATTAAACCGGACATGCATCATACTCGTTTGTGCTTCATGCCATGTTGATGTGTTTGTTTTTTACTATGTTGTTTGCTTCTTTCCAGTGTGCTTCTTCGGGTTGTTTCCGACAACGTCGCGTTTGTGAGGAACCGTTCGTCTACGTCCGTTTGTCTTCTTCATGGACTCGTTCTTCTTCCTTGCGGGATTTAAGGCAAGATGATCATACCCTCGAAATCACTACTATCTTTGCTATGCTAGTTTGCTCGCTCTTGCTATGCCAATGCTTCGATGCCTACCATTTGCTTGTCAGCCTTCCAATTGCCATGTGAAACCTCTAACCCACCATGTCCTAGCAAACTGTTGATTGGCTATGTTACCGCTTGCTCAGCCCCTCTTATAGCGTTGCTAGTTGCAGGTGAAGTTGAAGATTTCTCCATGGTGGACAGGATTTTGGTTGGGATATCACAATATATCTTATATAATTAATGCATCTATATACTTGGTAAAGGGTGGAAGGCTTGGCCTTTTGCCTGGTGTTTTGTTCCACTCTTGCCGACCTAGTTTCCGTCATACCGGTGTTATGTTCCCGGATTTTGCGTTCCTTACGCGGTCGGGTGATTTATGGGACCCCCTTGACAGTTCGCTTTGAATAAAACTCCTCCAGCAAGGCCCAACATTGACTTTTACCATTTGCCTCACCACCACCTACTTTTTCCTTGGGAGTCGCTCTCTCGAGGGTCATCTTTATTATAGCTCCCCCCCCCCCGGGCCAGTGCTTGTCTAAGTGTTGGTCCGAACCAGAGCCACTTGCAGCGCCACCTTGGGGAAACTCGAGGTCTGGTTTTAGTTGTACGTACTGTTCATCCGGTGTTGCCCTGAGAACGAGATATGTGCAGCTCCTATCGGGATTGTCGGCGCATCGGGCGGTCTTGCTGGTCTTGTTTTACCATTGTCGAAATGTCTTGTAAACCGGGATTCCGAGTCTGATTGGGTCTTCCTGGGAGAAGGTCTATTCCTTCGTTGATCGCGAAAGCTTGTCATGGGCTAAGTTGGGACACCCCTGCAGGGTATAATCTTTCGAAAGCCGTGCCTGCGGTTATAGGCAGATGGGAATTTGTTAATGTCCGGTTGTAGATAACTTGACACCAGATCCGAAATAAAACGCATCAACTGCGTGTGTAACCGTGATGGTCTCTTTCCGGCGGAGTCCGGGAAGTGAACACGGTTTTTGGAGTTATGCTTGACGTAAGTAGTCCAGGATCACTTCTTGATCATACTTTTATCGGTCGTGCTTTGCCTTCTCTTCTCGCTCTCAGTTGCGTATGTTAGCCACCATATATGCTAGTTGCTTGCTGCAGCTCCACCTCATACCTTTACCTTACCCATAAGCTTAAATAGTCTTGATCGCGAGGGTGTGAGATTGCTGAGTCCCTGTGGCTCACAGATACTTCCAAAACCAGCTTGTAGGTGCCGATGAGTCCGTGCAGATGACGCAACCAAGCTCAGGAGGAGCTCGATGACGACCTTGTCCTTTGTGTTGTTTTGTTCTAGTTGATCAGTAGTTGAGCCCAGTTGGGGTCGATCGGGGACCTTTGTCGCATTTGGGGTTCTTCTTTTATTTTGGTTCCGTAGTCGGACCATGAGTGTATTTGATTGATGTAATGTTTATTCATGTAATGGTGTGAAGTGGCGATTGTAAGCCAACTATGTATCTCTTTCCCTTATGTATTACATGGGTTGTGTGACGATTACCTCACTTCGACATATGCCTTCAATGCGGTTATGTCTCTAAATCGTGCCTCGACACATGGGAGCTATAGTCGCATCGAGGGTGTTACATTAGGTTGTCACGGTCAAGCGGGAAGCGAAAACCCAATCGGTCTTGGAATGGTCAACGAACACAACGGAGGGAAGCGAGGAGCGGCAACTATGAGCGGATGCAAGTTTTACAAAAACAATGATGGCAACGAGTGCCGATGCAATGCAAATGATGCGATGATGAAATGCATGACATGAACAAAATGCAAAACAAAAGACAAAATCCCAACCACGGAGGAAATAACATATCGCATCTCCGGAAAAGGCAAGAGTTGGAGTTACGAATATGGAAAGTTGTATCCAGGGCGTTACAACCCAGGAGGAGGCGACGATGGCTGCCATGAGCTAGGGCCTCTGCGACCGCATGGAGAGGGTCCAAGCCTACGCCCAGGCCGAGACGGAGCGGGCGCCGGCGCGGGAGCTGGAGCGCGCTGTGACGGTACACTTCTTTCTTTGTCTTCTAGTTTTTCTTCTTGCTGCTCTCTAGTGGGGGCGTACTAGCGCACCAAGTGGGTGTAGCCCCTAAGATTCAGGCCGATTACGTAGTAGTTGGGTCGAATCTTAAACTCCTATCGTGTGCTGATTATTGTTCCTTGCAGCAACTGAACTCCTACCTGGTCGGTTTCATGAACCGGCTCATGGAGTAGAGCCAGCATCTCAAAGCGCAACTCACTGCCAAGGAGGAGGCACTCCACACACCGAAGGTAACTTTCTTGCATGCTTTATTGGTAGGGGCGCGCTAGCGCACTCACTAGGTGTAGCCCCCGAGATTCAGGCCAACTATGTAGTAGTTGGGTCGAATCTTAAAGTAGTCTTTTCTTTTGTTTCTGAATCTTCATCGTGCAGCTGCTGCGGCCGAGGTGCTGCCATGGCGAACCTGGCTGTTTCGAGCCGGCTATAAGTACGACCAGGTCGGAGCTGACGTCGGCTGACTCCGGGCCGAGGCGGCGGAGCTGAAGGTGGAGGCAGAGGGGGCCTAGTGGGTGCTTGTTGAAGGCAGCCAATTGGAGGAGCAGTTGGCTGGTGATAATAGACAGCTGCATGGCCAGGTGGACCGTCTCAAGACAGAGGCGACCAAGTTGGCGGAGGCCCAACAGGCTCTTGTTGAAGCTGAGCAGCAACGTCATAAGCTGGCCGACAACATGGGTCAGCTCTAGGACAAGGTGGAGCGTCTAAAGGAGCTGGGGGCAAGCTGGGGGAGGCCCACCAGGCGAAGCTCAACCCTCACAAGGAGTACGAGAAGGCGGTCGCGGCCAAGGATGACGAGCTGAAGGCGGCCCATGCCAAGGTTGCCGACCTGGAGAAGGCGCTTCGGGACCATGGCCGTGCCATCACCAGGGAGCGACACGGTACGTTGCTTGAAGCGCAGCACCAGGACGAGACCTTCGCTAGTAAGTGCTTTCTTTGGATTCTACCAGGTTGAGAGGCCGCCTTTCTTTTCTTTGTTGCTGACTTGTCTTGCTCTTCTTTGTATAGGGCACTTCTCGGAGACGGACAGGGTGGCGGAGGAGGCCGTCCGCTTCCAGCGGGATCCGTAGGGTGTCGTGGGCTCCGGGCCCAACCCGCAGGTCGCCTGGACCTTCCCGGAGATCATGGCCACCACCAAAGCTCGTCTACAAGTCTTGGGCAAGCAGATGGCGCGACTCTCTAAGGCTTCTCGCGGCTGACACGGTGGTTAGAGGTGGGCCTGGAGCGGCTTCACCCGTGGCGGGTCTCTGCTGCTCGTGTCGGCGTCGAGATGGCGCTCTGATTTGTGATGTCTTAGCATATGGATCTGGAGCTGGATTTGCTGATCGGCCAGCGAGGAGGTGCGGATCTCTAGCTGCAGGCGGAGGTTAGACACATCGCTACTTGGGCCAGCTACATTGCCGGGTTCGCCATCCACGACGAATCCAGCCAGAGCGAACGCATGGATTGATACGTCTCCAATGTATCTATAATTTTCGATTGTTCCATGCTATTATATTATCTATTTTGTTTGTTCAATGGGCTTTAATATGCTCTTTTATATTATTTTTGGCACTAACCTATTATCCGGAGGCCGAGTGATAGTTTCTGTTTTTTGCCTATTTCAGTGTTTTATAGAAAGGGAATATCAAGCGGAGTCCAAATAGAATGAAAACTTCGCGAGGGTCTTTCTTGGACCAAAAGCAATCCAGAAGACTTAGAGTTGAAGTGTGGGACTCTACGAGGCGGCCACGAGGCAGGAGGGCGCGCCCAGGGGGTAGGTGCGCCCCCACCCTTGTGGCCCCCTCGTAGCTCCACCGACGTACTTCTTTCGCCTATATATACTCTTATACCCTAGAAACATCAGGGGGAGCCACGAAACCACATTTCCACGGCCGCAACATTCTGTACCCATGAGATCCCATCTTGGGGCAGAATCATTTCGGTCTGTATGACATGGACGTGATGCCTATGTTCATGATCATTACCTTAGATGTCTTCATAATTATGCGCTTTTGTATCAATTGCTCGGCAGTAATTTGTTCACCCACCATAATACATGCTATGTTGAGAGAACCCACTAGTGAAACCTATGGCCCCGGGGTCTCTTTTCCATTATATTGAATCTATTAGTTTCCCTTCAGTTTGCCAATTTCTGTTGCCGTTCCTTTTAATTGTAATCTTTACTTTCCAATCTATACCACAAAAATATCAAAAATATTTACTTTACTATGTTTATTAGATCTCACTTTTGCGAGTGAACGTGAAGGGATTGCCAACCCCTTTATCACATTGGTTGCAAGGTTCTTGATTGTTTGTGCAGGTACTAGGTGAGTTGTGTATCGTCTCCTACTGGATTGATACCTTGGTTCTCAAAACTGAGGGAAATACTTACAGTACTTTGCTACATCACCCTTTCCTCTTCAAATGAAAACGAACGCATTCTCAAGAGGTAGCAATGATGGTGGAGTCGTTGCTGCTGACGACTTCGGCCTTCTTATGGATGATCCAGAGGGCAGCTCCAAGGATACGGGCGTCTACGAGGATGAGGACGCTGAGCTGGGAGATACCGGCACCTCGGCAAACCCGGAGGCCACCGCGGGAGAGCAAGTAGCTGCACAACCCGGTGTTGGAGACGGCCGAAGCAGAGGTCGTCCTATTTTTACCTTTGCTATAATTTCTGTTAGGTAGCAGGTCCACCCACCCACTAGTGGGTTTTCGGTGTAATGTAATGAACTCTGGCCTTGGGCTTGTTTTAACTTGTGATGTAAATATTTCGTGAGTGTTTGCACTTTTGCTTCTATTTTTTGAGCCATTTTCTTGCTTGCTTCACTTCTCGGGCTCCCCCCCCCCGAGTCAAAGAGTTCGGCCCTTGAAATGGGTGTGTAGTACATACTTAGGCGCTTCAAACATTGAACGCAAGCAGAACACCCACTGGGCCGGCTGGCAGCAATCCGACAAAGCCGATTGGCGAGCAGCCATTCATGCGACAAACTTAAGGCGGCGGGGCCGGGTCGGCCAACCAGGCGGACCTGACTTAGAATTTGTAGCATGCTGGTGCTTTGTCCCATGTTTCTTTTCCAGCCAAGAGCCATAGCCGGTGATGTGGCGTAGGGCGAAGTGGAGGGCCGCGACGACTTGAATACGCCACGGTTTGCTAAGGAAGGCGGAGGGTGGTGGCCAAGCCGGCCAGCCCCCGAGCCCCCGGGTTAGAGAGAGTCAACCCGGTGGTGGGGGTTTAAAGAAGAAAAATTGCACAAGTGTGTGAGACATAATAATTTGGTCGGAAAGGGCAGCCCCCGAGAATCGTTCGGGGACCCCATAGTTTTCATGCGGTTATATAAGGTAGTGATACAGAGGTGCACACAGCTAACTGTAAAATGGGCGGAGGAGTTCTACATTCCACGACCGGGTTGTCTCTTTGCCGGTAGTGTCTCTCTTGCGCTTGTTGGACTTGCGGGCATCGATGAGGTAGTACACATTGCGGACGCCTGGCGTTGGACTTGTCGGGCCTCGGTCTCGTCCATGGGGAGAACCTCGTTCGCCAGGAACTCCAAGATGGGCAGTGCCCATGATGGATCCGTCACTATCGCGAAGACAACCATGATGGCAGGTCCCAGGGCAGCAGCCCCCGGTTTGGGGACGACGGCGACCGGTTCGAGTAGGGCAGTCCCCGGGCCGGGCTCGGTAGCCCCCGGGACCGGGTTGGAGTTGATGTTAGCCGGATTGGTCGCGGCAGCCCCCAGGCCAGGCTTGCTAGCCCTTGAGTCGGGTTCAGCAGCCCCCGGGCCAGGTTCAACTGTCCCCGGGTCGGGTTCGATATTCCCCAGTCTGGGTCGAGGTGCGGTCGGGTCATTGGGGACGAACATTGCTTCTGAGTCTGAGGATGGCTTGACAGATGGCCTGTGCAGGTGCTCGAGGGAGACGCTAGGCGGGATGGCCCACTAGGTTGAGCTGATCTTAGCTAGCGCGTCGGTGGTTTCGTTTTCCGTGCGCGGGACATGGACGAATCCGCAGCCGTGGAATTAGCCGGACAGCTGCTGGACGAGGAAGCGGTAGCTGGCCATGTTGGCGTCGCGAGCGTCCCATTCGCCGAAACACTGCTGCACCACCAGATCCAAGTCGTTGTAGCACAGGATGCGTCGGATGCCGAGTTCCTTGGCAAGCCAGAGGCCATGCACAAGGACTTCATACTCGAAAACATTGTTGGAGGCGGCGAAGTGGATATGGAGCGCGTAGCGAAGCCGTTCGCCCTTTTGGGAAGACAGCATGATGTCGGCTCCCATGCTTGAGCGCATCTTGGAGCCGTCGAAGTGCATGCACCAGTGCGTCGAATCCAATGGCGGCGGTAGGTACTGGGTCTTGGTCAAGTCGACGAGGAAGTTGGCCAGGGCTTGCGACTTGATCATGGTGCGGGGCTCAATCGCCCACTTCGCGACCCGACCAGAGGCATCCAGGCAACCCATGATCTCGCCGATGGGGGTCGTGCTGACAACAGTGACAACATGCTCTTGGAAATACCACTTCAACTTCTTGGCGGTAAAATACACGTCATAACACATCTTCTCTAGTGCGGATAGTTCTTCTTGGAGGCGGAAAGCACTTCACTCAGGTAATAGACCGGGCGCTGGATGGAGTGGATCTTTCCCTTCTTTGGTCGCTCGACCACCATCACCGTGCTGACCGACAGCGAGGTGGCGGCTATGTAGAGCAACATCAGCTCCTTCTCGGTCAGAGTGGCCGGCATGGGTGCGGCGGAGAGCATGCGCTTGGTATCCCGGAAGGCTTCATCCGCCTGGTCGTTCCACTCGAACAACATCGTCTTCTTCATATGCTAATACAGGGGCAAGGCCCTCTCGCCCAGCCGGCTAAGAAACCGGCTGGCCTAGGCTAAGCAACCAGTGAATTTCTTGACATCGCACAGCCGGGCCGGCTGGCGCATGCACTGGATGGCCTTGATCTTCTCCAGATTTGCCTCAATGCTACGCTCCAATACAAGGAAGCTGAGTAGCCTTCTGGACGGCACGCCGAAGATGCACTTCTCCGGGTTAAGCTTGATCTGGTACTCATGCAGATTGGCGAAGGTTTCCTTTTGGTCGTCGAGTAGCATGAGGTGATGCTTGGTCATCGCCATGATGTTGACCACGTATACGTGGATATTGCGGCCAAGTTGTGGCACTAGGCATTACTGCATGCAGCCCTGGAAGATGGCACCAGCATTCTTTAAGCCGAACAACATGGTCATGTAGCAATACACCCCGAAGGGCATGATGAAGGACGTCTTCAGGGCATCTGTCGGGTCCAGCTTTATCTGGTGACAGCCAGAGTAAGCATCCAGGGAGGACAGGAGCTCATAGTCAGCCGTGGAGTCGATAACTTGATTGATCCGCGGGAGGGTGAATGGATCCTTGGGGCATGCCTTGTTCAGGCTGGTATAATCTATTCACATGCGCCAGGTCTTGTTCTTCTTGAGGATGAGGAATGGGTTCGCCAACGACTCAGGATGGAACATTTCCATGATGAAGCCGGCCGCCAAGAGCTTGTAGACCTCCTCACCGATGGTTCTTATCTTCTCTTCGGAAAAAATGACGTAGGGGTTGACAGACAGGCTGGGCGTGCTTGCGCATGTGGAGTTTGTGCTCAGCGTATTTCCTCAGAATACTCGGCATGTCCTTTGGGGTCCATGCAAAGATATCCCGATTCTCATGAAGGAAGTCGACGAGCTCGCCTTACTATTTGCTGTCGAGGCGGGCTCCCACGAAGATGTACTTACTGCAGCTGGGGTCTTCCAAGTTTAGCTTGACTTTCTTGGTCTCCTTGGAGGGCTGGAACGAGGCTTCGTCAGCCGGCTTCTTGGACGAAGATGGGAAACGGCCAGCGTCTTGTTGTCCAGTGCGACGATCCGCTCGAGCTAGCGCCGCTCCTCGGCTATGAACAGCGACTCGGCTAGTTTGGCGCCGGCTTGGGCACACTCCAGATACTTGCGTTAGTCACCAATGATGGTGATGAGGCCCTTCGGACCCGACAGCTTCATCTTCAGGTAGGCTTAGTGGGGGACCGCCATGAACTTGGCGAGCACGGGTCGGCCTAGCAGCATGTGGTACGCGCTGGATAGGTCCACCACCTCGAACCAGAACTGCTCGTGTCGAAAGTGGTCACGGGTGCAGAACAAGACGTCCAGCCGGATTCGACCGATAGGGGGCAGGAGAGGCCAGGCACGATGTCGTGGAAGATCGTGTGGGTCGGCTCCAGGTCTTTGGCCTCAAGGCCGAGCTTGGTCATGGTGTCGGGGGAGAGGATGTCGATGCTGCAGCCGCCATCGATGAGGACTCTGGAGAACTTGCATGTGTGCCAGGGCGTGACGATGGTGGGGTCGACGACGAGGTCGTAGCAACCCGGGTTTGGCATGACGTCCGGGTGGTCCTCCCGGCCCCAGGTGACCGGGTGATCCGACCAATGCATATACTATGGCTTGGCCGGGACGATGGTGTTCACTTCCTGTCGGAGTAGGCGCTCGCTACATTTGTCGTCACCAAGGCTGGTGAAGATGACGTAGGTCGCGTTATGGGCGGGGTAGACGTCATCGCGCATCACGCCATTGGCCGGAGGTGGAGGCGGAGGCGGGGGAGGATGTGGCCCCACTCCGATACGTCTCTGTCGTATCTACTTTACCAAACACTTTTGCCCTTGTTTTGGACTCTAACTTGCATGATTTGAATGGAACTAATCGGGACTGACGTTGTTTCCAGCAGCACTACCATGGTGTTATTTTTGTGAAGAAATAAAAGTTCTTGGAATGACCTGAAACTCCACGGAAGTTATTTTTGGGTTTAATAATAAATACTGGCGAAAGAATCAAGGCCAAGGGGCCCACACCCTTGTCCACGAGGGTGGATGTCGCCCCTAAGGGCGCGCCCCCTGCCTCGTGGGCCCCCTGGTGCTCCACCAACCTCAACTCCAACTCCATATATTCTTGTTCGGGGAGAAAAAATCAGAGAGAAGGAATCATCGCGTTTTACGATATGGAGCCGCCGCCAAGCCCTAAACTCTCTCGGGAGGGCTGATCTAGAGTTTGTTCGGGGCTCCGGAGAGGGGAATCCCTCGCCGTCATCATCATCAACCATCCTCCATCACCAATTTCATGATGCCAACCATCGTGCATGAGTAATTCCATCGTAGGCTTGCTGAACGGTGATGGCTTGGATGAGATTTACCATGTAATCGAGTTAGTTTTGTTAGGGTTTGATCCCTAGTATCCACTATGTTCTGAGATTGATGTTTCTATGACTTTGCTATGCTTAATGCTTGTCACTAGGGCCCGAGTGCCATGATTTCAGATCTGAACCTATTTTGTTTTCATGAATATATGTGAGTTCTTGATCATATCTTGCAATTCTATAGTCACATATTATGTGTTATGTTATGATCCGTTAACCCCGAAGTGACAATAATCGTGATACTTACCGGTGATGACCGTAGTTTGAGGAGTTCATGTATTCACTAAGTCTTAATGCTTTGCTCTGGTACTCTATTAAAAGGAGGCCTTAATATCCCTTAGTTTCCATTAGGACCCCGCTGCCATGGGAGGGTAGGAGAAAAGATGTCATGCAAGTTCTTTTCCATAAGCACGTATGACTATATTCAGAATACATGCCTACATTACATTGATGAACTGGAGCTAGTTCTGTGTCACCCTATGTTATAAGTATTACATGAGGAATCACATCTGACATAAGTATCCATCACCTACCCAATGCCTACGAGCTTTTCATATATTGTTCTTTGCTCAGTTACTTTGTCATTTTCACTCTTACAATTACTACAAAACTGCTACTATTACTTTTGCTACTGTTACCGTTACTTCCATACTACATTGCTACTAAATACTTTGTTGCAGATACTAAGTTATCCGGGTGTGGTTGAATTGACAACTCAACTGCTAATACTTGAGAATATTCTTTGGCTCCCCTTGTGTCAAATCAATAAATTTGGGTTGAATACTCTACCCTCGAAAACTATTGCGATCCCCTATACTTGTGGGTCATCACACTCCGGGAGCCGGAGCCGGAGGAGGCGGGATGTTGCCACTCATGATTCGCTTGGTGATGGCACAGTTCCGGAGCATGTGCTTGGACGGCCTCGCATCGTTGTCTTGCAGGGAGCGTCGAGCATCTCCTCGAAGCTCTTGGCGGGTTGCCACGCCGTCTAGCCGGTCTGCCAGCGTTTGGCGGCCGGCTCGGCTGTGGGTGCCTATTCGATGGCTTTGTGGTTGTTGTTCTGCTGGTTGTTCTGCTGCCGGCTATTCTCGCCGGCCGGCTTGGGAGGGGGAACCGGCTTTGCCTTGCCCGCTTCGTCCAGCGCCACCTGGATCTTCATGGAGGAGTCGGTGTTGGCGTACTTGTCCACCGTCACCATGAGCGTGGGCATGGTAGCCGGATCGGAGCGCAGGAGCTTGTGCTTGACAAGGGTGCTGTCTCGGCATCCACTGAAGAAGTACTGGATGGCTTGGACCCCGTGGACTCCCTCGCAACTATTCTGAAGTTTTGTCTAGCATGTGAGGTACTCGTGGCCGGTCTCCGTTGGCCCCTGCACGCACATGGAGAGCTGGCTAGGATGGCCGGGTCGCTTTTAGGTGTCAGTGAAGTTGCGCATGAAGGCCTACTCAAAGTCGACCCACGCGTTGATGCTGCCAGCTGGCAGGCTGTTCAACCACGTGCGGGTCGAGCCCTGGAGCATGAGTGGGGTGTAGCGTATGGTGAGGCAGCGATTGCCACCCGCAATGCTGATGGCGGTGGTGTAGTCGATGAGCCGGTCCTCCGGCTTGACGGTGCCATTGTACTTGGGGGTGTCGTGGGGGAGCGTGAACCCTCTGTGGAAGGTCTCATCCTGAATGCGCGGGCCGAAGTAGGTTGGCCCGACTGCGCTGTTCTCCTCCAGCTCCGAGGAGAGAGAGAGCTGGTAGAGGCGGTGGCGAGCATCGATGTCGTTGATGGTGCGCGGGCCCAGCCGGCTAGCGACCGCGCCACGGGGGGCCGGGTCGGCTGTAGCCGGACGATGATTGGGTCACGGGGGAGGGTCGTGCTGGTGTCGATCTTCCGTGACCGCCTCCTCGTCCAAGCCTCCAGCAGTCGTCGTGGCGCAGACGTCATGTTCTGCTGCTCCTCGGGGTCGTTGGTGCGGTGCGATTCGGATCTCGCGGGCCTGCCGAGCTGGTTGAGGTGGTCCTGCTGAGCGTTGGCCACGCCGAGGAGGTCGTTCACCCACTTCAGGCGGTCCTTCAGCTCCCCGCCCTGGAGCTGGTCCAGGCCGACAGCGGCCGACTAGGTGGCACACATGTTGTTCACGGAGGTTTCGTAGACGGGAAGGATCGCATCAAGGGCATGGCCGATGGTGCCGCCCTAGGCCTGCATGTCAGCGACCCGGCTCGGCTCGACGGTGGCAGGCGCGAAGCTGTAGGTGGCATTGTGCTCCCGCTAAAATGAGTCCAGACAGCGCTGCATGGCGGCGAGCATCTCAGACAGATCCAGCAGGCACTGGCGATCATGCTCCAGCCGGTCCCGGGCCTCGGCGGCATTGGAGGCGTCGACATTGATCGTGTTGGGGATGCGGAGGCTCTGCATCATGGCGTGCAGCAGGCGGGCCTCGCGGGCACGATCCGCTGCGGCCCTGGATTCGGCGGCCTTCCTCGCCGCGCTGGACCAAGAAGAGGCGCTGGCGTCGGTGGCTAATACTTCCACCTGAACGCAGAGATCCATCGATGTAACAGCCTGGATTTTGGCCCTTTTCTTTTTATTTTGATTTATTTGGTTTTTGCTCTCTTTTTCTTTTTGGAGTGGTTCTGTGGCCTCGCCACCTGGGAAATCATCCTCATTCCGCCTCCCAAGTGGCTCATCATTCTCAAAACCTTGCCAAAGATCATGTGACTTCACTCCTTGACCAAACCCTAAAACTCCTTTTCTACTGAATATTCCTTTTTCATTAAAGGAACAACCCTATCTACCCTAGGTTGTGAAGCAACCCATATTTCTGTCCTTCCAAAAATTCCCAATTAATTCTCATAATTCATTTGGGTCATATATAGCTCAAATATGCCCAAACATTTCCTTGGCCAGTTCAAAAATACTAATTCCCTAATAATTATTCTTCATTTTTGTCCAGTGTGGTCTTCTGTGAAGGAAGTGCCACCTATCTTTTCTTGATTGCTCCCCAACTCCTTTGGCATGCTTATATGTCCAAATAATTGTCTCATGCACAAGTTCAACTTTATTTGCCTAGCTAATCTTCCTGAGCAATGTTTCAAAGTTTCTGTCAAACAGAAGCCATGGTGAAGGAAGTACTAGCTAGGAATACCCAAATGAGTTAAGATTTTGCACACTCCTTAACATGCTCATATTAACCCCCTCTACCCATTTGCAGCCCCATACAATCATCTATGTGAGCACAGGAGCAAATCTTTGATCCTGGCAATATTTTCAGGATGTGAAGCAAGTTTATTTTATATTGCTTCAAAAATCCTGATAAATTACCAGATCATTCTTATACCCATAAAACATATCTCCACCCATTGTCAGCATATTTCATCAAGCCATTATCCCCCAAGAATTTTTGCAAGTTTCTGGTCAGTGGAGATGCTTGTGAAGCAAGTTACATTTTGGCTTGACCATTTGGCATGAGCTTTTTACAGCATCTTCATATGTCCAAATAATGAAGCCTTGCCCAATCTTAGCCTACTTGCTACACTATGTGAGAGCATCATCATGATCTTCATTTCTGGACCAAAAATGCAGTTATGAAGCAACTATATTCATTCTTGGTCCATTTCTCCTCAAACTCCCCAGGACTGTAGTCCTTCCTAGACTAAACCCCCCAGACATAACCCTTGACCCATAGCATCTCTGTGTTGATCACACTTAGTTGATCAAGTTTATTGAAGTAAACTTCAGAAGATGTTCACCATTTAACCATAGCACCACAGATCCAGCCATGGCCTCATCAATGCTCTATCTTGGAAGGACTATCAGCTAGACAATGTTTTGGGTGTTGTAGAGCATTGAATGCCCCAGCTCACGTGGTTACCACGACAATGGCGTTCCTGTGCATGCGCTCTGTGTGCAGTGGACACGTCCAGTGGCTGTTTGTGCTGGACCCCGTCCTCGTCTCGTCGCCTTCGCGCGCATGAGCATGTCTAGCAGCTGGCCTGCGTCATCGTCGTTCCCCTGGACCCCTCTCCCCCTCCAGCAGCTTCCACACCGACGCAAACCGCCGCGTGCCCACGGCCGTACAGTGGTGTTTGGCCTGGTTCGTCGCCGTCGTCTTCCTCCTTGCGTCCCTCAACCTCTTCTACCTCGTGAGCTCTGCCCTGTCCATCCCCGTTGCCTTCCACCGAGCTCATGCATGAGCACACGCGTCCGCGGCGCCGTCCACGCGTCCGCGGTGGTGGCAGCTCGGCCTCCTCGCCCCGCACCTATATAAGCACACCCCGAGGCCTCTCGACCTCTCGACCTCACCACTGACCTCGCCTCGCTCCCAGCCCCCTCCCTGTCCACTCGCTCGAGCTCCAGGAGCTCTCTGTGCCCCCCATCGCCACCATGGCCGCCGCGGTGCTCCGGCTAAATTCGGATGAGCCGAGTCTCCTCACTCCATTCTACCGCCATCTTCCTCTTCCTCATTCCTTAGTGCACCTCTTCCACCCCTCGCCCACTCGTCGGAGTAGCAGAAGCCTCCGTCTTCAAGTCGAACTGCCACCGGAGCCGCCTTTGTTCCCCTCTCCCCGCGGTCGTCCCGCCCCTCCCCGGTGCTGGATGACCTTGGGGACGGGTGCGGCCGGTCCTCCCGAGCCCGGCGATGGCCTCCGTTTGGCCAGAGTTGCCAGGCCCGGCACCGACCACGCCACTGCCTCGCCCCTCCCCTACTCCCGTCAGGGAAAGAAGAAGGAGGAGTGGGAGGAGGGTGTTGACCACGCGTGGAACCCGCAGGCCCCAGGCATCAGCGACCCAGAGGCTGGCCCCATCCCTGCTGACGTGGCAAGTGGAAGCGCATTTTGGGCGTGTGCGCACACATCTACCGAAATTGTATTTCCAACTTTGCACTTCTGCCTTATCCATGCGGGGACCTGTTTGCTAAAGAAAGTTTTACAGATAGGCCCCTGGCAGTTAAACCCTCATAACTCCGCAACCGTAATTCCGTTTAAGGTGAAACCAACGCTCACGTCTTTGTTTCATCGAGCCCGTTCTGTTGGTTTCATTTTCGTTTTGGTTTGACACTGTGAAAATGACCTTTACTCCCTTGCCCTTAATCAGCCTCCTTCGAGAGAGAACATTTTCCGGCGATTCATTCCGCGAGCCTCTTGCACTTTCTTCTGGTGATTTCTTCCACCCCAGGCAAGCCACACCCTCCATTTGCATCACTGTAATGCAGTGACATGGTTTAATCTATTTGAACTTGTTTAAAATATTGCTTTAGCAACATGACTCTATGCATGGCATTTTCTCGGAGTACTAGTTTTATCTTGTGGATGCCATGCTATTGTTTGGATTACTAGGAGTTATGTTTGTAGTTGATTAGTATAATGTTGCCATTGGAGTATTAGTGGATGATATTATGGTTATTTCAGGGTGATATATGTTAGTATATTTTTGGAGTATTACTTTGGATATCATGCTACCTTTGGATTATTAGTGGTTAGTATGATTATTTTCATGATGCTAGTTGATTTTCTGTTGCTTGGAGTATTATTTTCAGAGATGATGCTTACATATGGATCTGAGCTGGATATCTTTATTCTTATTATTGGAGTAGTAGTGTTATGCTATCCTCGGAGTATTTTGGTATGATGACATTACGCTTGGATTATTTGTTGGATATTGCTATGACTTGGATTATAGTTTAGCAGTTGATATCGGAGTATCAGTTATCAGTTATATTTTTGGGGATAAATTTCGTCATTAAGTTGGTCAGGTGCCGCCGAACCGGACTTTTCCAGTGCAACCACATTTTTCGGTATGGGACGGCCCTAATGCGGTCTATTGTCGTGCCTCTGGTCGGTGCCTCCAACTAGGGAAGGTTATGGGCGCGCGCTACCCTGATCAGGTAGGCGGACATAAGCCTTGTGTGCCCATAGTTGTTATAGCCGGCGGGTCCCAGAGTGGATCGTGGCCACGATGGTGGTCATTGTTTCTTGTGGTAGACACGGGGCCACCCATGACTTAGCCCAGAGGGGAGTGAGTCGGAGTAGGCGGGAGAGTTTCATGGCAGTAGATCGGTTTTGTCGGAACGTCGTTAGTCGACCCTAATGGGAGTGGGAGGCCATGGGTTCCGTGGTATGGGTACAGTGTGCTACCTCTGCAGAGCGTGTATATTAATCTATCGATAGCCGCGTCCTCGGTCATGGTCATGGGTTCATACTAGGTCACACCGTTCGATCAACACTCACATGACGGAATAACTTATAGGTGATTTATATGTGGACATTTTGAGCAGTACCGATTGGCAGGATGTTGATGATGTTGGGGACCAAGTATTGGTCGTGGTTGTGTTCTCTATAAGGATCACCATTTGAGACCAAGTGTTGTTCGTGGTTGTGATCGCCGTAAGGATATGGGCCAAATATTGGTCGTGGTTGTGATCACCGTAAGGATCACGGTTTGAGAGATGGTGATTTATCAGTATTATAGTAGTTTCATATCATGCTTAGTAGTTGTTGTTGTATCATGGTAGTTGTTAATTTAATTAACCTGCTTAATGATATGCTGTTGTCTTGCCTTGATGTTTTTGGTTGTGGTGAGCTTGCAAGTACATTCAATGTATTGACCTGGCATGTCATGCCAGATTGCAGGTGATGCCGTGATTGCTTGCTTGCTTGTTGTGTCTTCCGTTCATACGAGCTAGATCGTGTCCCAGCCAGAGTCCCTGCGGAGTGGAGTTCACTACCTTCGTCATTGTTCCACTGCTAGAAGATTTCCGCTGTTATGAGTTGTTCCGCTGCTAGCATAGAGAAAGTGTAGTATCGCAGGCGTAGTGTTGCCGTGCTGATGTGAACCTTTGTAGCATCAGACTCGTCTATTATTATTCTTGTAATAAGAGATGCTTTGTTCTATGTCAAGAAGTGCCGTATTCCAGAGACTTCTCCTCGATCTCTGGGCTGGAATACGGGGCGTTCCGGTTTCTCTGGGTCGGGGTGCCACAATTGCCCCGGCAGAAGCACCATCGTCGAGGGAGATGGGAGAGTCAGAAATGTCAAGCACCCCGCTGGGGTAGTCATCGGCCGCGGGTGCATCAGAGATGCACAGTGCGGCGAAGGAGGCGGCGAGCATGTCGATGACGTCGTCCGCCAGCGAGACTGGCTCATCGGTGTCGGAGGGGAGCCCCGTCTGGAACATGACTCCGGCCGGGACCTCGAGTTGCCCCATGGTGGGCGCCAACTGCTGTGGTGGGTGCACAACAGATTCTAAAGGATGGCTAAATAGATGAGGAGGATCGAGGGCACCGGTGGGCTCCAGAGGCGAGGTCGGCATGAGCGAGCGAGGGACACAAGACATACCCAGGCTCGGGGCTCTCCGGAGAGATAACACCCCTAGTCCTGTCGAGGTTGGTTTATATGATGTGGTATAGAATGCTCCTAGAGATGTCCTGAGGAAGTAGGAAGTCAGGCCAAGTCTTAGGCTATTCCTTCTCCTTGTTTGTCTGTGTGTGTGGATGTGTGTTCTACTAATCGCTTTGCCCCTGTGCATGGAGGCTTCCTGGGCGGTTTTATAGGTCAACCCCGAGGGTTACAATGGTAAAGTTACAAGGCCGTGTGGTTGGGGTTGTCATCGTCCGGGAAGCCGGTGCTAGGACCCGCAGGGTGTCAGGGCTCGCCTGGTTCCCCGGGCAAGGACCCCATGTGTCAGACGGCACTGTTCTCTGTCTTGTCGGATGTCACAGAGTGACTGGGTCGAGTCTGCTATAGTGGCGCTCAGCTTGGTCGCCACCTGCTATTGTCAGCAGTGACGACGGGCGCGTTGTAGCCACGCCGGCCTCTGTTAGCAGGGTAGGTGGGCCACTGTTGCCATGCATCTGCTGGTCAAAGGAGTTGGTAGGGCACTGTTACCTCGCTCATCTCTGAATGGAGACGCGTCCCATCGTACAGCTGGGATGGGACGGGAGTTGACCCGTGGGCAGGTGGAGGAATAGGCCACGGGGGAGCTAGCTTGTTGGGGAAGCCTTGACGCGTCGTGTTCTGCTGGCTTGCGCCAACCGGCAGGGCCGGGTTGCCATCTTGGTTGTGTCGAAGAGTTTGGCCGGGTTAAGGGACTTGGACGACTTGAGCAACCCGGCCAAGTGCGAGCCGGACTAAGGGGTGATGTTGACCTTGATATTTTGAAAAAGATCCGGGTTCCATTGCCTGCCCGGGGTTCATCCACCCATCCCGACAGGTTGATTGGGAGTGCATTAACAACAATGCTGATTATTTCCTAGGAGTTCATGACAGCTTCAGACAGATTGGAGTTGATAAGTTTGTTGATGAGAAGCTCACGAAATGGACTCATGAGATGATGATGTTGTTCTACTCCACTTCACATTTCTACCTAGATGGTAAAATTGTCTGGATGACTGAGGGTACAAGGTACCAATCTTTTGTTGCTGAGTGGGCCAAGCTAATCAATGCCCCTGAAGAACAAGAAGATGACACAGATGTATATGTCAAGCCCAGGAAAGGACACAACTCCATGGCACACATGTACAAGGGGATTCCTCATGCTGCCTTGGAGACTCATAAATATGGCTCACTATATTATCTTTTGTCTGGGCTGCGCACTATCAACACCATTCTGAGGCACACATTATTGCCCTAGTCTGGAGATGACAAGAAGATCAGAGGGCACTCAATTAACTTGCTGCATCGTTTTATATGCCAAAGAAATTCAAGGTAATGACCTTGATAGTTGAGACAATAAATAGGACGACTGCTGATTAGAAGATATCATGTGGCTATGCTCCACACATTCAGATGCTAATCAACTCTAAGATGGGTAAAGGCATATACCTTTTGGACAAGGAACACCTTCCCCTGTTTCCTGAGTTTGAGGACAATGAGGTTGTCATGGATGCATCACATCCTATATCAGTAGAGGCTCGGGAGGAGAGGTAAATAAGCAAAGGCAGAGAAGGCAACACAAACTTTACAAGTTCCAAATGCTTCAGCTCTACACCTCAAGACCAAGAAGGACCAGCTTAACTATCTACTTGAGGCCACTATGAGAATTGAGAAAGGATTGGCAACCCTAACTAAAAATCAAGAGAGTCTTGAGAGGATCATCGAGACAAACTTTTATAATCTAGACTTGAAGGTCGTAGAGATCCGGACTACAGTTGAGGAACTCCAGGAAGAATCTGAAGAGAGAAGAGGGAGAGCTACCACTGATGCTTTTCAGAGAGTGCCAAGGGGACAACGGTCTGCTGCAGTGCCAGCCAGTGACACTAGGGCTACTACTTCAGCACCAGCAGCTACAACCTCGGTTGCTCCTCCAGTTGCAACTCCACCAGCTCCATAGACCTCTTCAGATGCTTTTGTTGCGGGACTCCTCTCCATGCTACCTTCGCACAGTGGAGCTGCTGGAGATCGTTCTTAAAGAGCCGCATAGCACTATGCATTTTCAAGCTTTTTGGTAACTTGTTGCCAAAGGGGGAGAAACTGTATAGATCATAGGCTGAGAGAGAGAGAGAGAGTGTGTTTTGCTTCTTTCGTCTCTCTTGCTACCTTTTTGCTTGCTTGTTTGGTTGATACACTATTTGTGCTTGTGTGTGAGATACTTCTATGATCATGTGTATGGTCATATTATGCTTTAATGTGTACTTGAATGATGATATTCTATCTCTTATGTATGATCATTCATATCTTGCTTTGGTGATGAGTGCATATTTTATATTCTATCATTTTGAGCGCTCCACCAAGATGTATGTGACATGGAAGAGTAACCCATGGTCCTAATCGATTGTGCATTTACATTCAAAAGAAAATTTTAAATAATGCACAAATTTAGGGGGAGCTCTTCCTTATCACATACTTCTCGAAGCGACGATGTACTTCATTTACATTGTCATTTTTCGAAGCTTTGATCTATATGTTGTCATAAATTACCAAAAAGGGGGAGATTGAAAGTGCAACTAATACCCGGGTTGTTTTGGTAATTCATAGCAACATATAGCTCACTGAACTAATATCCATTCAAGATTAATGTTTCAGAAAGTTCAATGATTGGTATCGCATGGACTAGAGAAGTGGACCCCTCAAAATGCTAAGGACACTTATTGGCAAAAGTTCAAAACTCTTCATTTTCATTTTAGTGATCCCAGATCACATTGAGTTCATAGGAAAAGCCAATACTATTAAAAGGGAATGATGTGTTGCTTAATGGATTGCTTGCTCAAAATGCTTAATGATATGCTCCAAAAGCCCTCAACCACTTTCTAATTTCGACATATGTCCTAAACTGGAAGTTAAAATCGGCCCCACCGATTTGATCTATCTGGCGCCACCAAGTTCACTTGACATAGAGATAGCCAGAAATCCTATTCACTTCGATCTCACCGATAGGATCTCGGTCTCACCGAGATGGGGTTACAAACTCTCTGTTTCCCTTCGTAACATTTTGGTCTCACACAGATGAGCGATCGGTCCCACCGAGTTCGCGATGCAAACTCCCTGTTTCGTTCTCATAGAGTTTCGGTCTCACCGAAATGAGCGATCGGTCCCATAGAGTTTGCCTAGCCAAGTCTTTGTTTGCTTATTACTGAAATCGGTCTCACCGAGTTCACGTGATCGGTCTCACCGAGATGGGGTTTTTCCCTAACCCTAGCACATCGGTCCCACAGAGTTGATATTGTCGGTCCCACCAAAAAGCCTAATGTTCACATTTTGAACCAGATCGGTCCCACTGAGTTTCACTATTCGGTCTCACCGAGTTTGGTAAATTGTGTGTCATGGTTAGATTTTGTGTGGAGGCTATTGAGGGAGTCCTGGATAAGGGGGTATCCGGACTGCCGGACTATATACTTTGGTCGGACTGTTGGACTATGAAGATACAAGATTGAAGACTTTGTACCGTGTCCGGATGGGACTCTCCTTTGCGTGCAAGGCAAGCTTGGCGATTCGGATGTTAGATCTCCTTCTTTGTAACCAACTCTGTGTAACCCTAGCCCCCTCCAGTGTCTATATAAACTGGAGGGTTTAGTCCGTAGGACATGAACAATCATAATCATAGGCTAGCTTCTAGGGTTTAGCCTCTACGATCTCATGGTAGATCAACTCCTGTAATACTCATATCATCAAGATCAATCAAGTAGGAAGTAGGGTATTACCTCCATCGAGAGGGCCCAAACCTGGGTAAACAATGTGTCCCTAGTCTCCTGTTACCATTAGCCTTAGACGCACAGTTCGGGAACCCCTACCCGAGATCCGCCGGTTTTGACACCGACATTGGTGCTTTCATTGAGAATTCCTCTGTGTCATCGCTGCAAGGCTCGATGGCTCCTTCAATTAACAACAACAACGTGGTCTAGGGCGAGACTTTTTTCCCCGGACAGATCTTCGTGTTCGGCGACTTCGCACTGCGGGCCAATTCGCTTGGCCATCTGGAACAGATAGACAGCTACGCCCCTGGCCATCAGGTCAGGCTCGGAAACTTGAATTACACGGCTGACATCCGTGGAGACTTGATCTTCGACGGATTCGGGCCTACTCCAGGAGCACCAGACGATCACGACAGGCACGACTTAGATTGATTGTCAGACAATATTCGGGATAACGCAAGTGCAGCTGCCCCGGCCCTTAATCCGGGGCGGATCGCATCGTCCGAGGACGGGTGGATGGACCTCGCCACGGAGGCCGCATACTCTTCGGAGCTGGAGCCGAACACAGACTCCACCTCTATGGAAATCTGTGTCACTGGACCCCCGGATTTGTCTCCGGCCGTAGGTTCTGGACCGCGTGCATCCATGCCCATAGAAGCTAATTGGGCACAAATCACGGAGTTCACCGCCGCGGATATCTTTCAGCATTCGCCCTTTGGTGACGTGCTAAACTCTTTAAGGTCTCTCTCTTTGTCAGAAGACTTTTGGCCGAACTATGTCCGGCCCGAGTGGGATACAGACGACGAAGAAAGGCGCAGCCCACCCACCACCCACTTTATAGCCACTTTCGACGACCTAACAGACATGCTTGACTTCGACTCCGACAACATCGACAGTATGGACATCGATGCAGGGGACGACCTGGAACCACCGCCCACAGGGCACTGGACTGCCACCTCATCATACGACATATACATGGTGGACACGCCTAAGAAGGACAACGGTGACAAAAAGGACATAACGGAGGATAAACCACCCGGACAAAAGCCAAAACGACGACGCATGCACCGCTCTAAGTCCAGTCACAGTAAAAACAACTATAGCAGCGCAAGAAAATTTGACACCCCGGTCGACTCCAAAGGCAACAATAACCATATGGACCCAGCAATGGAGCAGGATGAGCCTGGACACACCAAACACAGCCCGGAGCAGACGCCCGATCACAGCGATCCCGAGGGCTAAACTCATCAACCTACCTCCGGAGAGGAGGATAGTCCGGTCGACGATGCATTCATCATCCCGGAACAACATTTGGAACAAGATAACCTCTACAGAAGGCTTATGGCCACTGCGAGGAGCTTAAAGAAGCAGAAGCAAAGGCTTAAGGCCGCACAGGATACGCTCAACTACAGATGGAACAAAGTGCTAGACACTGAAGTAAAATATGGCGACGATCGCCACACAAAGAGCTACCCAAAGCGCAAGCTGCTACCCGAATTCAATGATGAAGCCATAGAGCCCATCCCACCGAAGACTAATATGGCCGGTCAGCCGAACCGACCACCTCATGTACGTGATAGAGCAGCCACTGGTGCCGCACACAGGCCAACACACGATTTACGTGAGCTCCTGGACAAAAAGGCTGGTGCGACCAGGCCCATCTATGGATCTAGAGGACGCGTTCCGGCACAAGATTATGATCACCAAAATGATCATACTGATCGAATACAGGTTCGGAATTAACCCCAGACACAACAACAGTCGATAACATGCCACGACATGTCCAGATACAAAGGGGCTGTGCACCCCCTGTGCTTCAATGACGAGGTGCTGGATCACGAATTTCCACAGGGATTCAAACCTGTGAACATAGAGGCATACGATCGAACGACAGACCCTGGGGTCTGGATTGAGGATTTCATCCTATATATCCACATGGCTCATGGGGAAGACCTCCACGCCATCAAATACCTTCCCCTCAAGTTGAAAGGACCAGCTCGGCATTGGTTGAAAAGCCTCCCCGAAAACTCAATTGGAAGTTGGGAGGAACTTGAAGATGCTTTCAGGGCCAATTTTCAAGGGACCTATGTCCGACCTCCGGATGCAGACGATTTAAGTCACATAATACAACAGCCCGGAGAGTCATCCCGTAAACTTTGGAACGGATTTCTCACTAAGAAAAATCAAATTGTTGATTGTCCATATGCCGAAGCCCTAGCGGCCTTCAAACATAGTATCCGGGACGAATGGCTTGCCCGACACCTCGGACAAGAAAAGCCGAGGACAATGGCGGCCTTAACAAGCCATATGACCCGCTTTTGCGCATGTGAGGACAACTGGTTGCCCCGTAGAGGTACCAGCGACCCAGGCACATCCGAAATTAGGGATGGCAATGGGAAGCCACGACGCAAGAAAAACAAGCGCCGAAACAATGAAGAAAGTCCGGACAACATGGCGGTCAACGCCAGATTCAGGGGCTCTCGACCCGGTTAGAGAAAGAAGCCACTTAAAGGTAGCAAAGAAGGACCGTCCGGCCTGAACAAAGTCTTGGACAGATTGTGCCAAATTCATGGCACCCCGAAAAACCTGCGAATCACACTCATAGAGAATGTTGGGTCTTCAAGCAGGCCGGCAAGTTAAATGCCGAACACAAGGGAAGGGAAACACCATGTGAAGACGAGGATGAGCCTCGCCAGCCAAACACTAGGGGACAGAAAAAATTCCCAACAGAAGTCAAAACAGTAAACATGATCTACACGACTCACATACCAAAGAGAAAGCGCCAACACGCACTCAGAGACGTATACGCTGTGTAGCCCGTTGCCCCCAAATTCAACCCCTGGTCGGCCTGCCCGATCACCTTTGATTGCAGGGACCACCCGACTAGTATCCGGCACGGATGATCGGCTGCCTTGGTGCTTGACCCAATAATCGATGGATACCATCTTAATCGAGTCCTCATGGACGGCGGCAGTAGTCCTAATGTGATATATCAGGACACCGTCCGCAAGATGGGGATAGACCCATCCAGAATTAACCAAAGTAACACCACCTTTAAAGGAGTGATACCAGACATTGAGACCCGCTGCAGGGGCTCCCTCGTGTTAGAGGTGACATTCGGTTCTCCCGACAACTTCAGAAGTGGAGAATTACTCTTCGACATCGCTCCCTTCCGAAGTGGTTATCATGCATTACTTGGAAGAAAGGTCTTCGCTCGCTTCAACGCAGTAGCGCACTAGGCCTACCTTAAACACAATATGCCTGGTCCACGTGGTGTCATCACCGTTAGCAGAAACACAAAGCGTCCCTTACATGCGGAAGAGTATGTGGCGGCTCTAGTAGCCGGACACTAAGCGGCCTCCCCTATCAGAATGCATGATCGGTCGTTAAGACCACGGACACGGTTAGACGAGTCCGGTGCACCACCGTTGGTAACATCCCAGATAAACCTGGGCTGGGTGCTATAAATATACCCCCATAGATGGTACTAGGGGCTGCAAACATGTAATGAAGCCCACAATTCGGCTTGAAATTAACAACATGCCAATGCCTCACATTTCTACTATCCATTGAGAATTACGAACTTCCTCACACGCTTACACCATACTCTTATGAGTTTTTGCTTTTTACAGACACCATCCGTGTGACACCCTTCCAGGATATGGCACAATGGAGACAAAGGCGCAGACGCGCAGCAGGGCCCCGCTCAAAGGTTTCTCTTTAGATTAAGCCCCTGTGTAAACCTTCTTTATTGTCTCCTGTTGCTTGACACCCCACGGGTATTCAATACACCCATATGGGATACTGGCGTTATTGGCATTTCGCCACAACAGATTAATGCACGTACCTAGAAATACTGGGTTCATAATCGAGGGCCTTACTCAGCCCAGTATATGTTATAAAGTCCGAATACCTTCGGGAGTGTTCGGCGTCACGAGTTTGGCCTTATATGCATCAGCTCTGAATCATGTCTTTGGTCAAATGTTGGGTTTGCCCGGCTCCTGGTTTTGCTGCCTTAGATTCCATTCTATCGGCTAAGGCGGCCAAAGGAGAAATACTGCGATTATGCCCTGGTTATTCCGAATGAGCACCTCAGTAGAGAAAGCGAGAGACTAGTCAACCACTCAATGACTTATCGGAATCTTCGGGACACCTCCGCATTAACAAAGGGCCGTTTCTCGGTCATGTACATACGCGCCCGTATCCGGATGCACGTGTTAGTACTAGGGGCTATATAGTAGCCCTGTCGTCACACTCCTATGGCCAAATGAAAGTGTTAAAGCTATATAGTCTGGTTGCCGAGTTCGACGTGCGATCACCTCCTTAATGGACCAAGACATTGGATCAAGTGTGATTACACACATTTCCGCAAACACCCCCACATTATATGTGTGGGGGCTGAAGCCAACGACTGCTAACTTTCAGGTTATATAAATACATAAACAGCCGCACAGGAGACACTACAACACTTTCAGGAAAAAGTATAAAGACAACCTTTACATTTAAAATAGAATTGTTTTTACAATTGGATGACTTGTCACTCAAACATGACATTCTTCGAGCACTGAGCCTCTATTATACGGGAACCTTCTATGACCTACTCAAAATAATGCTTGGCTGGGTCCTGGCCTCCTGCCGGACTCTGGGTTGCACTGCTGGTAGCCTCCATATCTGCCCAGTATGTTTTAACATGAGCAAGAGCCATCCGCACACCCTCTATGCATGCCGACCTCTTCATCGCATCGATTTGCGATACGGCGCTAAGGAATTGTTGCACTAAACCAAAATAACTGCCCGGCCTTGGTCCCTTCGGCCATAGATGGTCTATTATAGACCTCATTGCAAGACTGGACAACCTATGGAGCTCGGCCATAGCGGCCATCCTCTCACTCAATGTCACCGGGGGCGTTGGAGCATTGAATTGCGACCAGAACAGCCTTTCTATTTCATTATCTTTTTGATCCTTGAAGAACTTGGTCCCATCGGCCGCACTTTTTGCCAGATCCGCATACGCGTATGCAGCGCTCCAAAGCTGATCCAGAGGACCATACTTGGGGTCTCCAAACTTCATCCGCAACACATAGGGGCTTCCTGCCACGATGTCTCCAGCCTGTCGAAGCTCCTCCCGTGCATCTCTAATTTTAGAGTGCGTCTCCTTGGCCGCATCCAGGGCCTTCTTTAGGTCATCCGATCTTGCTTGATTCTCATTTTCCAGGAGCTCATACCAGACGGCGGCGTCTTTCAGCTCCATAGCCATTTCAGCTAATTTATCTTCGCTTCGGCGATGAGCAGCCTGTTCGGCTCTCAAATCTTCGGTCGCCTTTTGGGCAGCCGCATTGTTAGTCCTGGCTTGTTCCTTGGCTAAGGCAAGTTCCGCCCTCAGGGCCTCCACGACAGCAGCTCCGTCTGCAGCCAGAGCATATCATATTAACATTATGCTCCTCTTAATATTTCTTAAACAAATAAGGAAAAACGAGCAAATACTCTATGACTCGTCAACCCACTTGTTTACAAGCGTGATGTCGGTGTCCACCACATCAATCTGTCACCTCAATTCGGCGAATTCAGCGGTCCGGTCTACCACCGGAACCTTAGCAACCTGTGCATAAATGCAGTGTGATCATTATCTGGGAGTGTGATCCTCCGTTTGCCACCTTGGGCTGGCAACCAGAGTCTCAGGGGCTACTATCTATACGGAGCACACCTATCATGTGCGGCACAACCAAAAAATTACGTGTTTCATTGCGTACCTCAAAGCCTTTGAGCGGGCTTGTAAAAGCTTCATTCAACCCGCTCGTGGCAGATGAAATCTTCTCCAACACTGTACCCATTAACATATGATGATCCTCCGAGAGAGCAGCTTGCTCCAGAAGGCCCGTCAGTGTGTTTGGCCGGGTGCCAGACTGTCTCGGACCCTTCTTACAACCCTCCATGGAAGCCGAACACGCCGAGCTCGGGATGGCCGAAGTGTTAGCTTCCGGCATCGACGTATTTGGACTCCTCCGTGACGACACCTAGGGTCGCCCGCCCCATGGGGCGGAGAGGCAGGTGGGGTTTCACTCTCCATAATCTCCGGAAGAAGATCCCCCGAAGACGAACTCTGTTGAGAAGAGCTACTAGCCGGTCTGCAAAAAATAGATCATGGTTATTGTTCTCACAGGAGGAAGCAATATCTTTCTGTTCACGATTCACTTAGCTTGGTGGAGGGATGGCCCGTTTGTGGGCATGGCGCGGTGAGGATGCCCTCCGGGGCAGGGCCCCCTGGTGAAGTTTTCTTCCCATGTTTAGGCACCTCCGTTTCCAAGTCTTCGAAGGCGGCCCTTTTCTTCCCGCGGGGGGAGGAAACCTTGGATTCACCTCCTCGATTATCCTCCCTCGTGGAGACAGTAATTCCCCCGGTTTGGATGTGCAATTTGTGAAGCTCAGCTTCTCTATTCTTCCCTTCCCATTTACCCGAGGGCACTTGGCTTAGCGCACGTCTAAGCATCCTGGGTATTGCAGGACTAGGCGAGCCTTCGGGAAGTGGGGTCGGACACCTGATCCTCTCCACCTTGCTGAGCCAATCCTGGCCGCGGACAATTTTTTAGAATAATGTTGTGATAAATACAAGCGAAGTGTTCGGTTTCAGGGTTACTTACTTGGGTATCTGGGCGGTTGCAGCTCAGGCCTGCATCCTCGGTGGTGTCCGAACACTTTACTCGTGGTCCGAAGAATAACTTATACATCCCTTCGAGCGTCATGCCGAAGAAATACTGAATGATTCGTGGACCTTCTGGATTGAACTCCCACATCCGGAGAGGTCAACATTTGCACGGCAGGGCCCACCGAACCAGCATTACCTAAATTATTTTGACAAGACTGATATCCTCCTCAAGAAGCTCCCAAATGTGGCTCTGCAATGTCAGCACGTCATTAGCAGGCCCCCAGTCCAGTCCCACATTGGCCCACAACGCCAGTTGAGGCGGAGGGCCCGAGCGGAAGGCGGGACCCTGGGAGCTGTGACATAGAAGCACCTCCGCTGCCATAGATCGGACACCTCCGGGAAGGAACCTTATGGTCATGGGGCATCGGTGTTTCTTCTTATTGCGGCGCCTCCGCACTCCGCGTGTCGCCCCTCGATCACCCCCGGCTTTACATTGAAGGTCTTGAGCCATAAGCTGAAGTGTGGGGTGATATGTAGGAAGGCTTCGCACACGACAATAAATGACAAGATGTGAAGGATGGAATCCGGAGGTAGATCATGAAAATCTAGTTCGTAATAAAACATGAGCCCTCTCACGAAGGGATCAAGAATAAAACCTAAGCCCCGGAGGAAGTGGGAAACAAACACAACGCTCTCGTTGGGTTCGGGAGAGGGGATGACCTGCCCTGGAGCAGGAAGCCTGTGTGTGACATCGGCGGTCGGATATCTGGCCTTCCTGAGCTTTGCAATGTCCTCCTCTGTGACAGAGGAGGCCATCCACGGGCCTTGACGGTTGGATCCGGACATAATTGAAGATCCGATGTGCCTAAGCTTGAACTTCGGGTGTTGGAACTCGATATGCGGGACGGCGCAAGCATGGTAAGAAAGGGATAGGCCTCGACCCCTCTATAAAGGGGGTGAATATCAAGCGTCCTCGGCGTATCCGTTTGGGACTTGCCTAAAAACACAGAGTCGTACCAACAGGCGTGGTTGGGTTACCCACACCCGTATTGATGAGAATCCCGCAATAAGGGGGACACGATCTCTGCTTCGACAAGACGTGCCAATAAAACCGCCTTTCAGTGCGTGTCGTGGCAGGATGAGAAAAATGGTTCGTATTAGACCGGGTCGTGGCGTGAAGACACGCTGTGAAAAATTGTCAGCAGATTGGATTCATGAAGTATTTGTGCTCTCTACGGTAGTGTGCGGAAATTGTTTTGCAGAGCCGGACACGATCCTTGTGTTAGGAAATTCCTATGGAGTATTTGGAGATGTAACCCGCCTTGCAATGCCAAAGACAATCTGCACGCCAGACTCGTCGTCATTTAAGCCTGGTTTAGGGGCTACTGAGGGAGTCCTGGATAAGGGGGTATCCAAACTGCCGGACTATATACTTTGGCCGGACTGTTGGACTATGAAGATACAAGATTGAAGACTTCGTCCCGTGTCCGGATGAGACTCTCCTTTGCGTGGAAGGCAAGTTTGGTGATTCGGATGTTAGATCTCCTTCTCTATAACCGACTCTGTGTAACCCTAGCCCCCTCCGGTGTCTATATAAACCTGAGGGTTTAGTCCGTAAGACATGAGCAATCATAATCATAGGCTAGATTCTAGGGTTTAGCCTCTACGGTCTCGTGGTAGATCAACTCTTGTAATACTCATATCATCAAGATCAATCAAGCAGGAAGTAGGGTATTACCTCCATCCAGAGGGCCCGAACCTGGGTAAACATCGTGTCCCCAGTCTCCTGTTACCATTAGCCTTAGACACACAGTTCGGGACCCCCTACTAGAGATCTGCTGGTTTTGACACCGACAACTATATATACCCCTCCACCTCCTTCTCCATCTGAGAGTGAGAGCCATCAAAACGTGACTACACTTTCATTACTCATTTTCTGAGAGAGAACCACCTACTCATGTGTTGAGACCAAGACATTCCAATCCTACCACAAGAATATTGACCTCTAACCTTCCCCAAGTTGCTTTCCACTCAAATCATCTTTCCACCATATCGAAATCTTTTAGAGAGAGTTGAGTGTTGGGGAGACTATCATTTGAAGCAAGAGCAAGGAGTTCATCATCAACACACCATCTATTTCCTTTTGGAGAGTGGTGTCTCCTAGATTGGTTAGGTGTCACTTGGGAGCCGCTGTCAAGATTGTGGAGTTGAACCAAGGAGTTTGTAAGGGATAGGAGTTCGCCTACTTCGTGAAGATCTACCCAAGTGAGGCAAGTCCTTCGTGGGTGATGTCCATGGTGGGATAGACAAGGTTGCTTCTTCGTGGACCCTTCGTGGGTGGATCCCTCCGTAGACTTGCGCAACCGTTACCCTTGATGGGTTGAAGTCTCCATCAACGTGGATGTACGATAGCACCACCTATCGGAACCACGCCAAAAATCTCCGTGTGTAAATTGCGTTTGCTCCCTCCAAACTCCTCTCTTTTACCTTCATATGAAATGATTTACATTCCGCGGCTATACTCTTAGAATTGCATGTTTAGGTTGATTGCTTGACTTGTGGTATGTTGCTAAAATATGGCAAGATTTAAAATTGGGAAAAGGCTAGATTTTTATTTGGTCAAGTAGTCTAATCACCCCCCTCTAGACATACTTTTGATCCTACAACATATAACACACATCTTGTTAAATTGAACCGTTTTGGTTGTTTCCTAATCAAAAACAGTTCATTCGAGTGAAACATATACCGTATATCGCACACACCCAGATCTGATTGACCATTTCTGTTGCATTCCCTAATAGCAAACAGTTCATCTGAGTGAACTGTATTGCATGTACCGCACACAACTTTGTTCTATCTCATCGCAAACAGTTCTTATGGATTAACCGTATGTCATGCATCGTACACGTAATTACAATATGAACCCTGCTTGATCTATCCGCCCTCGCAAATGTTTTGCATCTTTTCAATGGTTTTTTACATCACCGTTTGGGATTAATGCATCGCACACAGTTTCGTCGAAGGGTCTCTTATTGTAGTGCTGCATTAGTAGCATCCTGCAGTAGTGTAACATGTACTGCCCAATGTAACATGTTCCTCTCATCGACTTCAACATATACTTCATGTGATGCAACTTGTATTGCTACTACAACATGTAATTTTTCATATCTTGCAACATGTACTCGAAGTATGATGTGCACTGGTACTAGCACAAGCTGATAAAAGCTGGAGAAAAGACCAAAAAGGAAAAGGAAAACCAAAAAGGCCAAAATCAGGGCCTGTCATGTAAAAACCAGAGGAAAGAACACATTTCAAAGTGGCATGTGCTATAAGTCAGCAGGCTGATTTGTTGGGAAAGTAAACCGCCTCGACAACCGATGGATGAACCAGCGCTTAGCCGTCAGATCTCGCGACCACTTAAGCACGTGTGATGCGCTTCGAGGCGAATGACCCTTGCAACGCAGTGTATGTTGCAACATAGCATACCCCTGGAGACAGACACCCACCTGATCCCCGCGAATCGTGCAGCGACGGCGGCGTCTGTGGCAAGGTCTACCCATCATCCGCCATCGTTCTTCCACCGCAGCGCTGCCAGTAGCGAACCAGCCACGACCTCCCCCTCCTTCCATCTACCCCCAACTCAAAGGTCGCGTCTCTGCTTCAATCCAATGGTGCACATCGCTAGGGACATGTTCGCCTCCGCCTAAAATCGAAGCTCCGATGACTTTGTCTCATCCCGGTGGACGAATCCAACTTCAGTGACTAGTGTACAACACAGGGAGCAACCACCCCCGGCGAGCATCTACCGTAACCCGCCGGTGGTCTTCCCAGCTGCCACGACATCTACTTCTACAGCAAATTGGGTGAGATCTCTTAGAAACCCTAACAATTTAGTTGTAGCAAAGATTTAGTGTTCGCAAAATGAGCATCGGGTGATTCTAAACATTCAACATTGAGCTTCGGTAAAACACCATGATCCAGGGGTGTGTGTGTGTGTGTATGTACACTTGATGAAATTTTACTGGAAAAAAAACAGAGGACTGATGTTGATTTGAACAACAGTTTCAGAGAGAGTAGTATAAAAAACATTATGTTGAAAAAAATTGAAGTTAAATATGTAGTAGCCTTGTGTTTAAGGTTGAAAAAAAATGTAGCTTATGAAACTGAACTTAAATTTACTGAGTCATATGAAACATACTTGCATCCCTGAAAAAATGAATACTCGTGCTGAACTCTTTTGTTGCTTTCTCCATTCACATGCTACTGGTTAAACTCTAATTTGCATTCCAAAACAATTTTTTTCGTGTCATGAAGCATCACTTGAACTTATGGTTCAGCTAAAAAACTTTTGTTTTGCTGTTGACAGGCTACCCACAGTAGTACAAGAAGTGAGGGGAGCTACACTGAACATCTATTTGAAGCAAACTTGGAACAACTTCAGCAACAACAATGTCTGATGATGAAGAATATGATGAGATTTCATATCAACCACTTGCACCCTATGTTGGGATGGAGTTTGACTCTGTTGATGATGCTAAGTAGTTCTACAATGATTATGCATTCAAAATGGGCTTTGGCATACACATATCTACCTCAAAGAACAACCAAAAGAAGGGATCTGCGGTACTAATCAAGAGGGTGTTCTGATGTGTCCATGCCGGGAAGCCAGAGAATAAGACCAATAATACAAGTGCTTCGGAAGCATTCTCGACGGAACAACACTCATCAAGCAAAGAATCTTGGATTGAAATGGATGTCACAAACAAGCATCAGAAAAATAGATTGGTCCATCATGATTGCAAATCACACTTGATAGTTGGGCTAAGGGGCAATAAATGGGTTGTTTCATATTTTGTTGCAGAGCATACTCACCCTCTGATCCACAGCCAGAGCGTGTATGGTTCTCCGCTCACACCACAACATTCTGCAAGAAGATTTGGACCTCATATTGACAATGCATGATGTGAACTTCTCCACATCATCGTGCATGGGAATGCTTGGGAGGGTTCGTGGTGGAGACCAGAGGATACTTCCGTACGTCAAGAGGGATGTTACAAATGTTCGTTCAAAGCTGCGGCAAACCATAAATCTCCGGGACATGGACATGACGGTTGCATACTTTGAAAAGCGGCAAGATGAGAATCCTAAATTCTACTATGCAAAAATAGTTGATGAGGAAACAAACTCTATCACGGGATTGTTTTGGGTTGATGGGAGGACAAGGGAATTGTACCCTAAGTACAGAGATTGTATTTTCTTTGACACCACCTTTTGCACAAATAGATATAATATGCCATTTGCACCGATTGTTGGCATCAACAACCATTTGCAAACAATTTTGCTGGGGTGTGCTCTGCTTCCGAATTAAAAGATTGAAACCTTCAAGTGGGTCTTCGAGAACTTTTTGATCGCGATGAAAAATGAACACCTATTAAACATCATGACAGACCAAGACAAGGCAATGGAAACAACCATTTCTGAAGCCTTACCAAATACAGTGCATAGGTGTTGCAAATGGCATGTCCAGCGGAAAGCGAAGGAGAAGTTGGGTAGAATACTTAGCAGGGATGAAGTTTTTGAGCAAGCTTTCTACACATGCATCAACAATCCGGAAACAGTTGAGGACTTTGAGGAGAATTGGCAGCACATGATACATTGCTTCAAAGTGGAAGATAATAAACACCTTTGCAACATGCGGCGAACCCAGCATACCTAGGCTCCAGCATACTTCCGGAAATGCTTCTTCCCATTCACGAGCACTACAGCGAGGCCAGAGGGCCTCAACTCTTACTTCAAGACATTCATCAATCCTCAAGAGTCGGTTTGGAAATTTGTGCAGTAGTATGAGGTGCTCCAAGAGATGATGCTAGACTGTGAGGACAACCAGGCTTTCATTAGTGAAGCAACAACATTACCTCTTTACTCGAGATACAACATTGAGTTCCAAGCAGTCACTACTAGAAAAAAGTTGTTCGTGGCGCACCTGTTTTTGCTATTAATGGCGCACTATAGGTGCGCCACTATTACCACACCACTAGTAACAAATACTAATGGCGCACCTCTGGTACGCCATTAGTATTGCAGGTAATAGTGGTGCACCTTGTAGTGCGCCATTACTATTGCTACAGGTGCGCCACTAGTAAAAAAAATTGGATTTTTTTGATTTTTTTGTATTTTGAAGGCGGGAAAATAGTAGTGGTGCACTGTCTAACACCCATCGTGTGCCATTGCTATTTTTTTTTGAATTTGGATCTGGATCTAGATTTGGCTCATTTTTTGGCTTGTTTTTTTGCTCGTTTTTTTTGCTTGAATTTTTTTCAAATTTCGTTCTCGACCTGGATTTGGTACGTTCTTTGTGTCGGGAGAGCTACACATGTTGCCGGAAGTAGAGGATGTGGGAGGAGAGACTGTGAGGAGGAGAGGAGGGAGGAGCACCGTGAGGACGAGAGGAAGGAGGAGGAGTTCGCCGGAGGAGGACCACTGTGAGGAGGAGAGGAGGGAGGAGGAGGTCGCTATAAGAGGAGCACCGTGAGGGGGAGGTCACCGGAGGAGGAGCACCGTGGGGAGGAGGAGGCCGCCGGAGAGGAGGAGATGGCGTGCAGGAGAGGAGGAGAGGAGGGGATGGAGTGGAGGAGAGGAGGAGATGAATGAAGGGGTAAGTGGCTGGTGGGCCCTTTTCTACTTCTGCCCAACTTAGCAGTGGCGCATAGTGCACTGGTGCGCCATTGCTATTTTTTTGTATTGTGAAGGCGGGAAAATAGTAGTGGCGCACTATTCACTGATGCGCCATTGCTAATTTTTTTTATTTTTTTCGAATTTTTTTGCCTCCAGATCTTAAAAGTATCGCAACTATTTTCTTTAAGGTTTTTGGGGATTCTAAAAATCTTCAACAGGGTTCCCCCAGATGAATTCGGATGTAACTTTTCGAGTAGATGATTTTTCATATATAAAACTTTTTAATCCGAGTTCGTCTGCAAAAGTTATGCCCATATTACTAAATTCCAAAGAGATTTTGCAAATAAATTCGAAATTCATATTTGTAAATTTTCCCAACAACCAGACCACATATCACATGGGAAACTTATTTTCCTTTATCCTTTTTGACATTTTCATCATTTTCTTTTATTTATTTTTTAAACTGAAAAGGCGGTCCACAGGGGGTGCATTTGGTGAAATTTTTGGTCAAAGTTAGTAATGGCGCACCGTGGGTGTGGTGCGCCATTACTAGTTAAAACTAGTAATGGCGCACAATCCCCAGGTGCGCCATTACTAGTTTTGAAAAAAATAAAAAAAATGTTAGTAGTGGCGCACCGAGGGTGTGGTGCGCCATTACTAGTTAAAACTAGTAATGGCGCACTATCCCCTAGTGCGCCATTACTAGTTTTGAAAAAAAAATTACTAGCGGCGCACCGTGGGTGTGGTGCGCCGTTAGTGATATGGCCACTAATGGCGTACCTATATATGGTGTGCCACTACTATATAGCAGTGGCGCACCACATACGTGGTGCGCCATTAATGTCCATGTTAGCTATATCCATTTTTCTAGTATTGAGTCATCCGGGCTGTTTTTGGCAAGTTTTAATCAGAAGTGATTGCATCAACAGGATATGTAATTAATTACGTCCATGTGCTTCACAATGGAAGCATTAACTTTGAGCTTTTCTCAAATTACTATGAGGACCCAAAAATGAACAAAGTAAATGTTGAGATGTCAGATGAGAAGTTTGAGTAGAGCTGCAGCCGTTTTGAGATGAATGGGATTATATGTGCACATATCATTAGGGTGACGACTCATCTAAATGTGCAAACTATACCACAATGATATTTGCTAGAGAGGTGGTCTGAAAAAGCAACAACACCAATACGCAGCCAACTTCTGGATTTTGGACTCCCCTCAAACAATACCATCAAGTATAACTCACTTTGCAGGAAACTTACTTGGTTGGCCTCACAAGCTTGCAAGAATGACTTTTCATACAACTTGCTAAATGATGCAGCTAATGAGCTTGAGCATGTTATAGCTGTAGCAAGAAGAGGGGAACTACCAGAGAAGTGGGAGGTACATCAACAGCAAATGTCGCAGAAATAGGCAGAAACTCAAAGGGTGACGAGTCAGCAACGACAAAGAGCCAATCCAACAAAGCAACAAGGACGAGCGGCCAATCCGCCTCCGCAACATGAACAAACAATTTATCCGCCTGCTGCACAACAGGGTGCCATGCTTCAAAACCCAACATGTGTTCCAGAAAAGGTCGACCCACTGAAAAAGAAAGGAGGAGGAAGACTCTACTTGAGCACCGAGAGGATGCGCACAAGAAGACGACTAGACAATAGGAGAAAAAAGAAGAAAAGAAGAAGGAAGCCAAACCAAGGGGAAATCCTGGACCAAAGAAGAAGATGCTTTGCCATTATTGCGATGAAGATGGTCATGCCATACAAGAATGGAAGTACTTGAAAGTTGCGATGTCTATCAAAAAATGTCGATATTGCAATGAAGATGGCCATGATGTTCAGGAATGCTCCTACCTAAAAGTTGCAATGTTGACAGATGAAGATGTGGCTAAAGCAACATAGCTTAGGCTATGATGTAGAAAAATAATTCGAAAAAACAATACATTCCATTGTAGCTTCGAAAATTCCCTGCATTGTCACCCTAAAATCGTTGTTGTAGCTGGAGGGAAAAAGTACTACTTTGAGATCTGTAGCCAAAAATGTTGTATAGGTATTGTGATGCAAACATAAAATGTTAGCTACTAAAAATTCTGAAGCTTTCTTATGTGTCTTGTATGTATGGGTGTGTGACACTGCCCATCGCAATTTTACTGGAGAGTAATTTTAGTATTTGAAAAAGTAAGCAAAAAATCATGAAAAGTTGCTTCAGTTAAAGATTAGTTTTCATGTTGGTTGCGCTTGCTTTGCATTTGATTCCATTTTGCTTCTAGTGTGCGTTCATAGTAAAGGCTACCATAGTAAAAAAAAGTAGACATATGTTACCAAAAAAACAAAAGAGCTATGGATGATAATGATACTTTTCATCAATTCTAGCATGTTGAAAAAAATTAAGTGTCAAAACATAAAGGATGAAACATTTGCCTGATGCATTCACTGATAAAAAAAGAAAAAGTAAGGGGGGGAGGAATGAAACATGAAAAAATACAATTGTGTACCCAGAAATGCTATTTGCAGAAAAAGAAACAACATATAAAAACTGAAAAAACATTTCACATGGCGCGGGTGCTCTAGCATTGCATGAAAACATCTTATCCTTAGAGTATATGAAACTCATCAAAACTTACAGTGCTAGTCTTACTCCAAAAACATCATCTCCTTATAGTACATGAAACACATAGAGTTACAGTGGCAGTCTTGCTACAAAAACATTTCAGCAAAGGTGTTTCGTTGAAAAAATGCGCTAAGGACTTGAAGAAAAACCAGCTCCACTACGAGCCCACCACTCCAGCTCTGCCAAAAACACCTCGCTAATGTTGCATCTCAAGAACACCCCCCTTTTTGATGTAGCATCTTCTTCAGCTGCTCCGTAGGGTCTAGCTTGTTTTCAGGGTGCCTCAACAGGTGTGATGCAATCCTCATCTGAAGCTTTGGGATGTATTCCTGATACCAAAAAAACGAAAGAGGGTCAAAATGATGTCACCAAAAAAGAAAACTAGGTAACAGAATGGAGGTGCATTTTCATTCACATCGCAGCTCACCTGGTCAAATGATGCCATAACCACACCGTGGAAGTTCTCCAAGTATAGAATAACAAAAAAAGCAATCATAGCTAGAGATAAAAAAGAAGCACAATGAAACAATTGTTTGAGTATCATATTGTTTGCGCAACATAAATTGAAGCTTGGAGATACAAAAATGAAGAAAAATGTTTCCTTGCTAAGTTGCTTGCTGTGGATAAACTGGATTGAACTCCTCAAAAGAATCAAGATCATGTTTGAATGATGGTTCACTCCTTGCCACTCTCTTTAGGTTCATGATATGATTTCAAATGATCACATGACACAAAAAGTGAACCACAAGTCTTCCGGGGGGGCGACATAGTTGAGAAGAAAAACATGAGCATATAATTACCATATTATTGGCTGCCTTGTGTAGCAGTTGCACATCTTTGTTGTTCTTTATTGGGTCAAAAACGTTGAATTTCTTCATGGACAAGTTTGCAACAACTACAGCCCAATGCCTCTTCTGGATAACTATAAAGAAGAGATGCAAATGGAACAAATGTGAGGCTACAAAGTTGCGACAAAAAAATGAAATGATAACATATAAATAAATAGAGAAAAGAAGCAGCATACTAGATCGCAACATGATATGTTGCTGCTCTCACAAGCCGTCCTAAACTCTCTTTCACATAGTTTAGGATCAAATACATCTGGCTCAGCAGCCAGTTGTACCTGAAAAACCCAAAAAACAAACACGAAAAAGCAATAAATCATGATGCAAAAGAAATGATAGAGGAAAATTGAAATATGCTATATAATGTGTCCACTAACACTCATGAAAACTAACAATGCAAACTTCTTTGGCTTCTTCCTGCTGCAACTTTGCTCCATGTTGAAAGTTTGGAGGTAGAGAGTCATAACCTCATTGTCGATCTCAGCTCGTGGCTTTAGTGAGGCATGCAAATTCTGGAGGGAGGTGTGGAAGCCATCTATTTCAATGAAAGCAGGGATGCATATTCAAAAAAAAACATAAAAAGGATGCATTAGCAACACTATCGGATGGAGAGAGAGGTTTTCACATCAAACAAAAGATAGTTTGAATCAATGGGATCTTCATGAGCATATGATAAAAAAGAAAAAGAAAATAAGTCAAAACACTCACAGAGCTTCGCCTTCGTTTGGTTTCCTTAACTTGTATCTGCTCATAACATACTGCTGATGCAAAGCGTCCCTGGTTGCATCAATCTTTATCTTCTTCATCTTTGGAACCCCGCCATGCGACTCAGCAGCCCTTTTCTTCTTGACAACCTTCTTCATAGCACAACTTGGGCCACTACTGGAATCAACATTGGGTGTTGCAACTCCAGAGATAGTTGAATTACCTTGCATCAAGACATGTGAGAAAAGGAGAAAAAGTTAGATAGGAAGCTTGCAACTGAAGAAACAAGAAAAAAGGCAGAAAATTGAAAAAAGAAACAACAAAAGAATGCAGCATGTAAACACACCTAAAGATCCAACACGTAATGGAGCCATGGTGGCAATTGGAGATACATCAAAGATTGGCTTGTTGATGTCATTTGATATGGACACTTTTGGATCAGTGTCAAATAGAGGAGAATGGATGTCCGTTGCAACTAGATGTACAATGTGATTCACATTAACCCTAGCTACTTCTGGCGTGTTGTCAAATGTAGGCCCCGCTGAACCTGGGTGCAACACAGCAGAGGGAGTGGCAACTGCATCTGGGCTCTTTGAAGATCTAGGTGGCAGTTCTTGGTGAAACCACTCATAGTCTTCACTCCCAACTGAAAAGGGTTGCATGATGGGTCATCATCCCATTCCATTGCAGTGGCTTCCATTGCTTTGAGTGTGCCCTATGATAGGATAACCATGCTAGTGTTGACATCCACGCCCTCAACATCCTTGCCGCAGTTGACACATGGACTTGCGTCTGCATCCAAATCTTTCGCATAGTCCTGTTGTGCAACCTCTTGTTCAAAATCCTTTCCCAAGTCTAAAAACCCCTTCCCGACTAGAGCGCAGCTCTACCTTTGTTTCATCATGGTGTCACCAGCGCCTTCAACGCTAGGGGTCTTGGGTCCAGCTGACACTTTCCTCTCAACTTCAGGTTGTTGAGCTGAGGCACTCTTATCAGGCGCGGATGCTGCGTTGCTTCCACCTACAACGAATGTTACATCTGCTCTGCCCTCGTCCTCCTTCCTCCTTGACTTGCTTGAATGAACTTCAACCAAAAGCTCGCCCATCCTCTTACAGAACATTGGCTGAAAAACCTTCCCAACGGAATTAAGAATGCTCTTCATCTCCACTTCGTACAGATTCTTGTGCTTCTCATATATCTGTTGCATATGTTCCGGGATCTACTCCAAAGCATAAAACACAAATGAGGGCTCGGAAAGAATGAAAAAGAAATGGACAAGATTAAACAGAAAAATGTGATTATGATTGGTAAATATGCACCTCCAAGTCTGCACTTGAAGGCAGTGGATGCAACAACTCATCCAGTGAGCCACATACATCGCCGCCTAACTCATTATCAACCATGTTTTGTGCTCTTACTGCATTGGGAGGAGGAACTGCTGACCCATGTTGTTGCTTCTGGCAATCAACATTGATGCGGGGGGCCTCTGTTGCATACGGAGTGTTTGACAAAAGAAGCAGTTGCAAAGAACCAAAGAAAAGATTGAATCATGTAAAAAATGATCGTGTAACATTAAATAAAAAGTGTGATCAGACAAATATGGATGTCGTCTTACATTGTGTTTCCAAAATTCAACCTTGTGGAGGGATATCTTATTTCTATCAAGTTCTGCACCAATTTTGAAGTCGTCAGTGCTAGCAAAGCATGCCCTAGGAAGCGCCCGATTGAACGTGTGTACACCAGCCAAAGTCCTAGGGATGTCCAAGAAGTCCATGTATATTACCCACATTATTGATGATTTTGAAGCACAAAGAAACAAATAGATCAATTACTCTTGTACATGGCCTGATGCAAAAGTGAGATATGGCAAACACACCAAAAAGAAGGTAAAAGGAACTTTCATAACAATAAAAAAACGTCGAAGCAAATGGGCATACCGCAAACATTGGTAGACGCCCTCCAATCCAAAACCCAGATAGTTCATCCTCCCTCTTTTGTTTGTACTTCTTCACCTCTCTCGTAGCAATGCCTAGCACATGCTCATCCCAAGCAAACTCACTGAGCTGATCCATATCCACCGGACTAGGCAGATACTCTATAGGTATCATATTGCCTGCGCCAGGGGTTAGCACAAGTCCTAGTGATAGTAACACCCAAGACCTCTGTATGGTAACAATATCATTGCTGCTTGCCTCACAAAGGACACTGATGCAACAGTTGATTGGAGCCCTTCTCCCAGAATGATTTGCGCAGCTCGTGCAGCTCATTCCTTGTTAACCCACAAGTATAGGGGATCGCAACAATTTTCGAGGGTAGACAATTCAACCCAAATTTATTGATTCGACACAAGGGAGCCAAAGAATATTCTCAAGTATTAGCAGCTGAGTTGTCAATTCAACCACACCTGAAAGACTTAATATCTGCAGCAAAGTATTTTGTAGCAAAGTAGTATGGAGGTAACAGTAATGGTGGCAAAAGTAATAATAGGAGTTTCATAGGAATCATAACAGTAGCAACGGAGAAGAAACTAAACAAAGCTCAATATGTGAAAATCTCGTAGGCAATGGATCAATGATGGATAATTATGTTAGATGCAATTCATCACGCAATAGTTATAACATAGGGTGACACAGAACTAGATCAAGTTCACCAATGTAATGTAGGCATGTATTCTGAATATAGTCATACGTGCTTATGGAAAAGAACTTGCATGACATCTTTTGTCCTACCCTCCCGTGGTAGAGGGGTCCTATTGGAAACTAAGGGATATTAAGGCCTCCTTTTAATAGAGTACCGGACCAATGCATTAGCGCTTAGTGAATACATGAACTCCTTAAACTACGGTCAGCACCGGGAGTGGTCCCGATTATTGTCACTTCGGGGTTGCCGGATCAATACACATAGTAGGTGACTATTGACTTGCAATATAGGATCAAGAACTCACATATATTCATGAAAACATAATAGGTTCAGACCTGAAATCATGGCACTCGGGCCCTAGTGACAAGCATTAAGCATGGCAAAGTCATAGCAACATCAATCTTAGAACATAATGGATACTAGGGATCAAACCCTAACAAAACTAACTCGCTTAGATGGTAAATCTCATCCAACCCATCACCATCCAGCAAGCCTACGATGCAATTACTCACGAACAGCGGTGAGCATCATGAAATTGGTGATGGAGGATGGTTGATGATGATGATGGCGATGGATTCCCCTCTTTGGAGCCCCGGAGTGACTCTAGATCAGCCCTCCCGAGGAAGATTAGGGCTTATCGGCGGCTTTGTATCATAAAACGCGATGAATCCTTCTCTCTTATTTTTTCTCCCTGAACGTGAATATATGGAGCTGGAGTTGAGGTCGGTGGAGTTCCAGAGGGCCCAGGAGGTAGGGGTGCGCCCCAGAGGGTGGGCGTGCCCTGCACCCTCGTGATCATGGTGTGGGCCCCCTTATGCTGATTCTTTCACCAATTTTTTTTATTAATTCCAAAATGTGTCTCCGTGGATTTTCAGATCATTCTGAGAACTTTTATTTGTGCACAAAAATAACACCATGGCAATTCTGCTGAAAACAGCGTCAGTCCGGGTTAATTCCATTCAAATCATGCAACTTAGAGTCCAAAACAAGGGCAAAAGTGTTTGGAAAAGTAGATACGTTGGAGACGTATCAACTCCCCCAAGCATAAACCTTTGCTTGTCCTCAAGCAATTCAGTTGACAAACTGAAAGGGATAAATAAAAACTTTTACAAACTCTGTTTGATCTTGTTGTTGCAAATATATAAAGCCAGCATTCAAGTTTTCCGCAAAGGTTATGAACTAACCACATTCACAATAACACTTAGGTCTCATGTTTAGTCATACCAATGGCATAATCAACTAGCGAGCAATAATAATAAATATCGGATGACAACACTTCCTCAAAACAATCATAATATGATATAACAAGATGGTATCTCTCTAGCCCTTTCTGAGAACACAAAACATAAATGTAGAGCGCCCCTGAAGATAAAGGATTGACTAAACATTGTAACTCATCGCAAAAGAGATCCAGTCACTGGTACACATCGGTGCTATACAAACGGTTTTAAACCCCTTTCCCTGACGACATTTGGAACCGTCGCCAAGTGATTGTGGGTGATAGGGGGGTCCTTCCCACACAACCCAGAAACCGTCGGGGATAAGCCCTCCTCGCTCACAAGCTGGCTCATGTGCGATTGGCCGAGGCATGGAAACCCAATTGTTTCCATTCGTATGTACATCCCACACGGTGACCCAAAAAACATTTTCGTTCATATGTATATCACACACAGTCAATCCAAGGAGTACGTTTTCGTTCTTATGTACATCCCAAACAATTAGGCGGCTATAGTCGTGTGAAAAGGTGGACATCAACATTTAATCTGCCGATATGTTTGTGATAGGTATGTTATCGCACACGGTTCAAGAATGTAAAATGCATGCGGTGCCTCTACTAATGCCAACATGTAAATTTTAGTAACTATGTGCGATTGGTATTCCTATCACACACGTACACTCGTTCGAAACGTTTGCCATATTACCATGAGTCGCACACACATATGAGACAAAATCATGTGTGCGTCCGAAGGGCATCGCAAATGTTTCACGTCAAAGAACCGTCTGTTTTCTTTTTCATCCGCACATGTCGTTTTCTTTCTAACCATGTGCACATTGTTTTATTCGCTCTAGTGGAATTTTGTTGGTTGTAATTTATTATTCAAATTGGAATTTTCGAAATATGAAACGTGCAATTCAAATTCTCAGCACATTGGTTCAACAACGAATCCATAAATAAAATTGGCAGTACAATATGTTCAGTAATTATAGGATTAGACATCACTTAACTATGATGAACCACAATATTTACAAGCGGTAAAGGTGAAGAGACAAGTGCAAATCATTTTCACTACCGATGTTGTTGAAGAAGCGGAATGCCCATAATTTGTCTTCCTGCATGCCATAGGCACGAACAACTTTTGTCCAACCCTTGTGACGATCGCCCGCTCATCCTTCATCGCCTTCAGGAAGAGTTCTAAATCATTATCATGGTAGCATGAATTATATACTTTAACCTTAGTTGCCTCCACTCCGGTCATGTAGTTTGCAAGGTAATCATCAGTAAATAGCTTCGGAAACCACTGAAAAGAGAAAAATATCAGATCATGAGGTCTAATAGAGTAACTAGTAAATGTTAGAAGCAACCAGTAAATGTTAGAAGCTAAATGAGATTGCACAAATGATGTAAAATACAACTACCTACATTCCTAAGTACAAGTATTTTTAGAGATTTCAATATGAACTACAGACGGATGTATATAGAATTATAGATATAGTTTAGATTAGAATCTAGATTCACTCATTTTGCTCCTTATGTAGTCTATATTGGAATCTCTAAAAATACTTAAATTTAGGAATAGATTGTGTATAAGACATGGTATGTAGCTAACCTCGATGGCAAACAACAGCATCACCCATTGTAGCCCTGTGTAAGTACATGGAAAGCCAATGTTAACTACAACAGGGTTAACATCCACCAAAAATAGCAAATGATAATAAAACAGCAACATCTATAGTGATATCTTCATTGCGAAAGAGTAGCACAGTAGCAAATGGACGGATTAAAAAATGGATACAACTGTTAATTGCAACAGGCTTAACATCATCCTAATTCATGTTTTGTATGTTTGTAGCCATTGAAATACAACTGTTTAAAAATGGATACAACTGTTAATTGCAACAGGCTTAATGGCCATTGAAACTGGTACTGATAAAAATGCAATTGGAAGAGTTAAACATCACAAGGTAGGTGCTACCAGAGCAGATAATGGCCCAGTTGTCTACAAAATGGTAGGGGTGTAAGTACATCTAGTGCCACCCCTAGTTGGTTTTTGAGTATTGACGACAAAGTTGGTTGAGGGACTAATCCATTTGTGAGAATTGCAGGATAACGTAGGTAGTGTCCCTCATTGATTCGGTTTACCTACCGGAGATGACCCCTAAAAATGTATGAAGACATTGAAGACAATGGTGGTATGAGAAGATATTCATATTGAAGACTATGACATGAGAAGACATTGCATGAAGACTCTGGAGGGCGAAGACTGTGTGGATTCGTTGTTTCCTTTTCTTCTTTGTTGAGTCATAGGAACCACCGCACTGTTAAGTGGGGTCCAAGTGAACTAAGTCAGAGTGACTGAAGTGATGCTCAACTCAAATCCTATGTCTTCGAGCGAAGACAATGAGAGCAACCCTTATCCAGAACTGGATGAGTCAGCTTTGCTTGTAGCCCAAGTAAAGTTGCAGCGTGTGTTTGAAATCTGACCGTTGGAACACGTGTCAGTTCCTTAGTGACCCAGGGTCATTTTGGACAAATCAGGTCGGGTTGCCTAGTGGCTATAAATAGCCCACCCCCTACACCATAAATTGGTGGCTGCTCGGAGTTAGTATACGGCTTTTGTCGTTTGAGAGCAACCCACCTCGAAGCATTTGAGAGAGAGAAATCCTTGCGAGGACAAAGCCCAAACACCCAGAGCCAAAGAGTGTTAGGTATCACTCAAGTCTTTCTGTCTGTGTGACCTGAAGACTTATTACACTTGAGGACTGTGTATCCTCCAGCCGGTTAGGCGTCGCGTTATGAGCATCCAAGAGTCATTGTGGATTGCCGGGTGAACAAAGTCTGTGAAGGTTTGGAACTCTACGTTGAAGACTAACGAGAGTGATTGGGCGAGGAGTAAGTGACCTTAGCTCAAGGGGAATATGGTGAAGACACGGTCTTCTGAGTTGAATCTCAGCCACCCTAACCAGACGTATAGTTGTCACAGCAACTGGAACTGGTCCAACAAATCATGTGTCTTCAACAAGCAACTGGTTCTATCTCTTCCCTCCTTTACCTTGAGTTTGTCTTCGTGAAGTCGATGCTTATCTGTCTTATCTGATTGACTTCATTGCTTGACTACTATTGTTGATTGGCTTCATACTATCTTCCATCCTGATCCTACTACCTAGCTGCTATTAGTCTTCGTACATTAACGTATTGCATACTTGACTATGGCTTGCTTGTTGTAGTTTATCTTCCGCTGCATATCAATTAGGTTATTTCTATTGTTTGTCTTCGAAACTTCCACGTTTTGAAGACTTTGGTAAAAATCGCCTATTCACCCCCCCCCCCTCTAGTTGATAACTAGCACTTTCAATTGGTATCAGAGCAAGGTACTCCCTTGTTCTGTGTGATTCGGTTTAACCACCTGGAGTTTAGCTATGTCGACTGCAGGGATAATCAAAGTCTCCGCTGCTTGCCCCGTGTTTGATGGAACAGAATATCCCTACTGGAAGAATAAGATGCGCATGCATCTTGAAGCCATTGATGTCGACCTCTCATATGTCGTCAAGAATGGCGTTCCCAAAACTGGTGAAGGTGTCACCCCTACTGATGTCAAGAAGTTCATTCAACTGGACTCAACTGCAAAGAACATCATCTGTGGTCATCTGACCAAAGGACAGTATGGTCGCGTGAGTGCTCTGGAAACGTCCAAGCTAGTCTGGGACTGGCTGTCCAAGGTCAACGAAGGCGTCTCTACTCAAAGAGACCAGAGAATCAGTGTTCTTCGCAATCTCTTCAACCGCTTCAAGAGAAACGACAATGAAAATGTCCAGCTCACGTTTGATCACCTTACCGACATCACAAATGAGCTTCAGGCTCTCGGTGCCACTAAGGTCACCAAGCATGAAATTGTCAAGACACTGTTGATATCACTTGACACCTCCTTTGACACCCTTGCCCTCATGATACAAGAACGTCCTGACTTCAAGACACTCGATCCGTCTGATATACTTGAGAGGCTCAACACACATGAGTTCTAGCTTTCTGAGAAAAGAGATATCTATGGCCCCAACTATGGCCGAACTCGTGCTTTGAAGGCAAAAGTTGTTTCCTCATCTGAAGAAGAAGAATATGACTGCGGTTCTGACGATCCTGAAGACATTGGAAGGGAGCTTGCTATGCTTGTGAAGAAGTTCCAGAAATTCACCAAGAAGAAGGGCTTCAGAAAGTCTTCACGATCCAGTTCAAGAAATGATGAAGCTTCCACTTAAGACAACAAGAAGAGAACATGTCACAAGTGTAAGAAGCCTGGGCACTACATCTCTGAGTGTCCTCAGTGGGACAATGAGAAGAAGAAGAAGAAGAGCAAGGAATATGACTCCGATGACAAGAAGAAGAAGAAATCTTCGAAGTCTTCTTCCAAGTCCTCATCAAGGTCTTCATCTCACAAGAAGAGCTCATTTGGCAAGGCTCGTGCTTTTGTTGGCAAGGAAATGGATTCAGAGGAGGAGTCTGCTTCTGAGGAGGCAGAGGTGGAATCTGAAGCTGAGTCTGACTCTGGCGTTGCAAGTCTGGCTCTGGCCACAGCCTACGTCGCAAAGTCCATCTTCAACACTGAAGACAATGACTCCCACACCAACGTTGATGATGACAAGGAAAATCCTGCTCCCACCTACTGCTTCATGGCACGCGGTGCCAAGGTAAAATCGCGCGATGCTTACTTTCAAACATCAAGTGAAGATGACTCTGATTGTAAATCTAAACCCAGCTACAAAACACTTGCTAAAATTGCTACTGAACCACAAAGGGCTATGGAACATACTCAAAAACTGTTAGACAAAAGCGATGACCTGTTGGACGCGGAAATGACACGTTCACAGTCCTTAGTTGAAGACATAAAAAATCTTCATGCTAAGTATCAAGAACTTGAAAGTCTTCATGAGACGATCTCAACCACTTATGAAAAGCTCTCCTATGATTATCTTCAAAGGAAGCAAGAGCTTGAGAAACTGAAAGTGACTCATGAAGATCTTCAAAAGAGAATGAGTCATTTCGCGCTCAATAGATCAGTCCCGCTCAGGATGAATTTGAACCACCATGCTTAAAATGCATTGAGCGTGATAACGCTGCCTTTGTTGCTGAATGTTCCACTGCAGCTACTGTTGCTCTGTCTTCAACTACTGATGTGGTAACTAACCCCTCTCCTGACGATACCACTACTATTGCTGATGAAAATGCTAGGTTGAAGACATTGCTTGAAACAGGGATGTACAAAAGTTTGAACGGACATCAGACACTTTGTGATGTCCTCAAAAAGTAGATTCTGAATTGAAACCCTAGGAAAGAGGGTGTTGGGCTCGAGAGGAAAATGAATGCTGATGGTTCCTATTGGAAGCCTGAGCAATATCCCAAAACCACATGGGTTGCTGCAAAGGAACCTTCAGTGGATCCATCCACTTTATCTAGATTTACCTGCGCTAACCCTATTATCATTGATGAATCCTTTGATGCAAACTATAAACTGTTCAAAAATCAGAATGGTGAAGTGTTTGCCAGGTATATTGGTACGAACTGCAGGAATGGACCTCCTATGAAGAAGATCTGAGTTCCCAAAAGCTGCCTTGAGAATCTTCCAGTGAATGTCATCATGACACCACCAGGGAAGAAGACAAACCCCAGATCAAAGGCATCATATGGTCCAATGGCTACTTACGAACACAGGACTCACTTGAGTCACCCTAACGCTAATGTTTTGCAGGGAAATCATACTCAGACTCATGAATATGAGTGTGTGTCTTCAAACCGCTATGTTCATAGAACTAAGAACTTTTCTGCTTATTCACATGAGTATCATTCATCTCCTGCAAAGTTATTTGCTAGGGCTTCAAAGCCGAAATTCTCAGATGCTGCACTTAGACTCATTGCTTCTAAGCCACCCCTAAAGATGTGGGTGGTGAAGAAGAATTAACTCTCTTTTGCAGAACGTGGTCTCTAGCCAGCAATCAATGGCGTCCGATATTATTGCTGGGGACCTAAAACACAAAGGGACGCATGATAAAATGACTTACTATGTATTCCACATATGAATCACTTACCTGTCATACTGTGCTGTGATAATACACATGTGCATCAAATGCTTATGCTTCACAACATTCCTTGTGAAGCCTATCCTCCTAACTGCACTGTAGGGCATGTCACTAAAAGCTTCAGAATGGATTATTGACAGCGGATGCACTAATCATATGACTGGTGATCAAAGTCTTCTCATGGACTGAACCTTACGTCCATCTGACAAGAGTCAAATCACATTTGGTGACACTGGTAAAGGCAAGGTATTGGGTCTAGGTAGAGGTGCAATCTCAAAGGATCAACACATGGATAAAGTGATACTTGTTCAATCCCTTGGATTCAACTTAATGTCTATCTCAATGCTTTGTGACTTAAACATGATTGTGATATTTGGAAAATATCGTTGGCTTGTACTAATGGAATCTGACAAGTCTCTAGTCTTTGAAGGGTATAGGAAAGGTGATCTATACATGGTAGATTTCTCAGCAGGTCCACATCTTGCCGTATGTCTTCTTGCAAAAGCTTCAGAATGCTGGCTCTGGCATCGAAGGCTAGGGCACGCTGGCATGAGGAACTTGCACACTCTCGTCAAGAAGAAGCATGTCATAGGCATCGAAGGTGTCATGTTCAAGAAAGATCGTTTGTGTGGTGCTTGCGAAGCTGGGAAGATGATAAGGGCCAAGCATCCCTCGAAGACAATCATGACAACATCTCAACCCTTCGAGATGCTACACATGGACTTATTTGGACCTACTCACTACTCCACCCTTACAACAACGGCGTGTCTCTATAGCTTCGTTATTGTTGATGACTACTCAAGATATACATGGGTGCACATAATTCTCTACAAGACTGAAGTACAAGATGTCTTCAGACGATTCGCCAATCGAGCAATGAACAATTATGGCGTCAAGATCAAGCATATCAGAAGTGATAACGGCACTAAATTCAAGAACACCGGCTTTGATCTTTATCTGGATACAATGGGAATCACTCATGAATTTTCTGCTCCATACACACCTCAGCAAAACGGCATTGTAGAGCGCAAGAACAGAACCCTCATCGAGATGGCTCGAACAATGCTTGACGAGTACAAGACACCAAGAAAGTTCTGGCCTGAAGCCATTGATACAGCTTGTCACATCATCAACCGTGTCTACATCCATAAGCTTCTGGGAAAAACATCCTATGAGCTCCTTACTGGCAAGAAGCCAAATGTCAGTTACTTAAGAGTCTTTGGAGCTAGATGCTGGATCGAGGATCCCCATCACAAGTCAAAATTTGAACCCAAAGCTCACGAAGGCTTCATTCTTGGCTATGGAAAGGATTCACACTCTTACAGAGTCTTCAACCTCTTCCACTACAAAATCATTGAAACAGTGGATGTGCAATTTGATGAAACCAATGGTTCACAACGAGAGCTCCTGCCAAGCACACTTGATGAAGCTCCTTCCTGTGAATCTATCAAGCTGATGGGAACCTGTGAGATCATGCCCTCTGAAGCACAACCTGAAGAGGAACTTATCATTTCTGCACCAAACCAACCTGAAGACAATGCTCAGACCGAAGACAATACTTCCAATGATGACAATGATCAGCATGAGCAAGGTCTTCGTCCAGTTCATCCTCGTGTTGCAAATGAAGTACAAATTGAGAAGATAATTGACATCATCAATGCGCCTGGTCCGCTTACTCGCTCAAGAGCAACACAGTTAGCAAACTTCTGTGGGCACTTTTCATTTGTGTCAATATCAGAACCGAAGAAAGTTGTTGAAGCTTTTATGGAACCTGAATGGATTCAAGCCATGCAAGAAGAACTTCAACAGTTCAAGCTGAATAATGTTTGGGAACTTGTCAAGCGACCTGACCCTCGCAAGCATAACATTATAGGAACAAAATGGATATATCGAAACAAGCAAGATGAGCATGGTCAAGTCATCAGAAACAAAGCACGTCTTGTGGCTCAAGGATATACTCAAGTTGAAGGAATTGACTTCGATGAAACATTTTCTCCTGTTGCTAGGCTTGAAGCTATTCGCATACTACTAGCCTATGCTAATCATCACAACATCTTGCTATATCAAATGGATGTGAAGAGTGCATTTCTCAATGGCGAGATTGAAGAAGAAGTATATGTCGCTCAACCACCTGGCTTTGAAGATCCAAAACATCCTGATATGGTATACAAGCTAAACAAAGCAATGTATGGCCTCAAACAAGCTCCTCGTGCCTGGTATGATACAATCAAAGACTTCCTGAAGAGAAAAGGCTTCAAACCAGGATCCCTCGATCCCACACTCTTCACGAAGACATATGATGGTGAACTGTTTGTGTGCCAAATATATGTGGATGACATAATCTTCGGCTGCACCAACCAGAAGTACAGTGATGAGTTTGGGTACATGTGCAAGAGCAATATCAAATGTCCATGATGGTTGAGCTGAAGTTCTTCCTTGGTCTTCAAATTCGTCAGCAAAGCAATGACATCTTCATATCTCAAGAAAAGTACCTCAAAGATTGTCTGAAGAAGTTTGGAATGGAAGACTGCAAAGGCTACACGACGCCAATGCCAGCCAAACACCATCTTGGTCCCGACGATAATGGTAAAGAGTTCGATCAAAAGGTATACCACTCCATGATTGGTTCTTTGCTTTATTTATGTGCATCTAGGCCAGATATTATGCTTAGTGTTTGCATGTGTGCTCGATTCCAAGCGGCACCAAAGGAATCGCATCACTTAGCTGTGAAGCGAATTCTTCGATATTTGGCTTACACCCCAACCCTCGGATTATGGTATCCAAAGGGCTCAAGGTTTGACCTAGTTGGATTCTCGGATGCTGATTATGCTGGTGACAAGGTGGATCTCAAGTCTACATCAGGCACATGTCATTTTCTTGGTCGATCACTTGTCTGTTGGTCTTCAAAGAAGCAGAACTGTGTATCACTGTCAACTACTGAATCTGAATACGTTGCTGCTGGATCATGTTGTGCTCAGCTTCTATGGATGAAGCAAACTCTCAAGGATTATGGCATCAACCTGAAACAAGTACCTCTCTTCTGCGACAACGAAAGTGCCATCAAGATAGCCAACAATCCTGTCCAGCACTCGAAGACAAAGCACATTGAAATACGTCATCACTCTCTCAGAGATCATGTTATGAAGAAAGATATAGATATCATGCACGTCAACACTGAAGAGCAACTGGCAGATATCTTCACAAAACTCTTGGATGAGAAAAGGTTTTGCAAGTTACGGTGTGAGCTAAATATCTTGGAATCCTCTAATGTCCTGTGATCAGGCACACATCCTAATGCTTATGCATGTTGATGACTTAGATGTGCAACACACGAAGTAAGGTATACCTTCAATCAATGAAGATTTACACTCTGAGTGTGAATACATTAACATGGAATTTGACTTCGGAGCTCCACGATAATTGTGCGCTGTGTCCGGGTCTAATACTTCCTATACGGTGGGTAACACCACCACCAAATTTCTCTGTTTGAAGTGTTTCACTCATGGCGTTACTTTTGCAAAGACTTCGCATTTGGTTTGTCTTCAGTTTCTATTTATCTTCATGATTTTCTGCGCTATGATGAGTTGATTGCTATATATATATATATATATATATATATATATATATATATATATATATATATATATATATACTAGCATTCTGTCCTCTACAGCATTCACTTATAGCTATGTCTTCAAGTTGAATCTTTTGAACTAAGTAAATGTGATCGGACCCTAACCCCTCTATGCTTTCTATCTCAAACTCTATCTGTCCAAATCATATGCATTCTATTGAAACTGTCGAATGTCTTCTCTGCGTCCTAGTGAGCAGAAGACACAGAGACAAACATCAAGTCCAATTTAAATGATTCATCTTTATTGTCTAAATCCGGAGAAGCCAGAATAACTCTCCGACATGCCTGGCGGGCATGGGAACGTGGGACAACTCTATGTATGTTGCATGCTTGCCACGTGTCCCACGGATGTGAACAGACAGGGGCACCTGCGTAATTGCGCTGTGCCGCACACCTACTTATAAATACGTGTCCCCCGCGGTCAAGAAAACATTCTTCCACCTCTCCACCTCGTCAAAACCCTAGCACCACCGCTAGCTCGCGATGACGCCGACGACGAAGCGCTTAGCTGCCGCGACTTCTCCGACGCCGTCCTCACGCCGGCCGCGGACATCGTCCTCTCCGCTGTCGCCGTAGGTGTCCTCCATCGCCAAGTTAGGGCACGGTGGGCTGAACTGCTCGATCTCCTGTTCTTCCCATCTAGCAGTTCGTCGTGCGGTAATTATAACTCTGTTTTTACCACCTTTTTGATCTTCATAGATTCATCCTACTTACCGAAAGTGGTTTCTACCTACTCAATGTTAGATCTATTCTGTCTGCATCTCACAATACCTAGTCTATTCACTTAGATTTCCTATCTAGTTTGATTCCTCACTTGTACTTATTCAAGGATTGGTACAAATCTGGAACCAACTCAACACATATAAGTGAATGACTTTGCATCATGCGGTCAATGTCTTCAAACTGATTTATCTTCAATATCTTCTGAGAATGCATATGACCTCTTCCCCTTCCCTCGCATCTCTAATGCTGTCACAGGTACATGTCCGTGGGAGAATCCCTTGGTTCTCATAGTCTGCATTCGTTTGCAGGATACTTACAGCATCATATCAATTCTCCTGAAGCCAGTTCCTGTCTGACCAGCAAGCGAAAGCATTTGAAGCCTTTGAACATATTGAAATCGTTCAGTTTGAAGTTCATGGCTACAGAGAAATCTGTCAGGAAGGGTGGCAGACAGCGTCGTGGGGGATCTTCAAAGGATCTGCCTGAGGATCTGGCAGAAATGTATAAAATAGATCCTGAAGAAGATTACAATCAGCGCAAGACTCGAATCCAATGGATTCGACGCTATTGGGCTGAACAGTGGTACAAGTACAAGTTCGTCACCCAGGAGTATGCAGAGAAAAATGCTATCAAAAACCCTTGGGGTGATATTCTCTATCGAGGCCTTCCCCCCAAGAACAAAGCTGAATCCATTGCACAAGAATTATATCCTTGCATGGTCCATGGACCACAACCTGAAGAAGCCGACCCAACATCATTGCTCTGGTGTCATGACGACAATCTCTTCAAGCGCAACCTCCAGTTTGCTAAGGCTTCAGCAAAGGAAAACAAGAAGTCATGGGGATTAGACTTCAATCCTGGCCCCTCTGCTCCCTGTAAGGATGGCACACGTGAAGCTGAAGAAAATAGAATTGGCCCTTTGCAAACCTTGATGCCTCATCTCCTACATCTTGGTACAAGGTGCCAAAGTGGATCATTCTGACAATGAGGCTGATTCTGATGAAGCCCCAACTCCTCCTTCGAAGCCACAGAAGCAAAAGAAGCTAAAGGCTTCTAAATCAGCACCTCCAAAAGCTTTATGCACGAAGCCTCTGGCCACTGCACCTCCTAAAGTCAGTGTGCAGTTTGAAGATCAATCCCGTATCTCCAAGAAGACGGAGAAGAAAAAGCAACTTGTCAGGCATACTGATCAAGCCTTGACTCCTGCCGCTATACTGCGTGAAGATCCCATTGATCTGTCAAGTGATGAAGATCTTGCAGATGATGCCCTTGAGCAATTGATCAAAAGCAAGGAAGAAGCAGAAATCTTCAACAACTTGCCTCTCTTTGATGTGGCAATCATTCATAACTTCATTGATGAGTGGTTTGACACCCCCAACCTCAGCTTTGACGATCTGCAGCTTCCCATTGGCCTCAGCGTCGCCTTTAATGGCGCCATTGCTTCCGAGCTAGCTCTTGCTCAGCGCATTGTTGAGCTGAAGAACAAAATTTATTATGAAAAGGCTCAGTTCAAGAAGCACGTTGCGAAGCTCAGTGTGCAAGATGTCAAAAACTTCAAGGTCATGCTGCATGAGCTTAAAGAAGCTTTTCTGAAGAAGCGCCAAGAAGCTCAAGGCTCTCGTGAGCGCATGAAGAGTTTGGCTGATAAGTGTGTGCTTGCCTACAATGAGGCTAAGAAGCGAAAGTCACTTGGCCGTCCTGGCATTGACCCCAGGATGGCTGCAAAGAAAAAGAAGAAGCTTCCTGCTGACCGGCCTGCACCCTCAAGCCAAGAAGCCCCTCGTATTATCTTCCCAAGTAGCATGACTGGCTCGAAGCCAAAGGCCACCATAACCGCTTCTGAACAGAAGAAGACGAGGGCTGCCGAGGCTGAAGCCAGAAAGAGGAAGAATACTGAAGCCTCTGATGCTGCTCCCTCCAAGAAGAAGCGCAAGACCAAGAAAAATCAGGCTGCTCCCACAGAGCCTCTGGTTGTTGAACCCATCTCAATGGTTCGACCTGCGTCTGAACATCAAGAAAGACAGATGATCGTTCAAGAGCCTGCTCCCTCAGAGGCTCATGAAGCTGAAGATATTCCAGCAGCTGAACCCACAGCTGCTGAAGACATTGGTCATGATGACAATGTAGCTGATGATGAAGTTCTTCCTCAGATCGAACATGACGTGGTATCATCGCCTGTTCATACGAACAACAAACTCATCAGCATTGGTTGTCCACTGATGCCAATTGCTCAGGATGCATCGTGGGCTGATCACCCACAGCAACAAAACTTCCCCAGTACTCCCCAACAACAACAAACCACACCATCCGTACAAATAGAAGAGGATGAGGACCTGCCCACTCCATCTCCAAAGGCGTCGCTTGTACTACAAAGGCTTCGCAAAGGACCAAGGCCTCAAGTCCCTCTTCCGAGCGTTCCAGAAGGATAAGTGCACCGTCAACCTGTTGCACGTCAACTGTTCTCTGAAGCCACTCCAACTGTGAATGTCTCTATGTCTGAAGCACAAGCTGCTGAAGACAATCCGGCTGCATCAGCCGATGAGGAACGTCAAGAAGAACGTGTCCAAACTCCCCCCATGCCTGAAGAAACAGTTCATGAAGTGAACGTGTATGTGCCTGACCCTCCAGCACCTCAAGTGGAGGTTGAAAATCCTGAAGCTGCCACAACCAACGCAAGTGAAGCCAATGATGTTGTCATGGCTGAAGCTAATGTGGAGCTTGAACCAAACAGTGTGCCTGAAGCTAATGAGGCCACTACACCTGAAGCACCTGTTGTGCAGCCTGAAGCCTCAGCTGCTGCCACTGCTCCTGTTCCGCCCCCAAGGCCCTATACAATCGAGCAAGCATACAACCATGGCGAGCTAATCACAGTAAGATGGCCCATTCTGGTCCCTCCGCCTAATGTCTCTGGTCCTCAATTTGACTATCACATTGAGCATAGGCCTCAGGTCCAGAAGCCCAAGCCAAGACTACCAAGGTTTCCAGGTACTGTAAACTCCCCAGGGTCTTTCAATGCAAATGGCTTCAAGAGCCACAACACATTCTTTGACAGCTTGAAGAACCCCTACACGAAGCCAAGAATATCATCAGATCGGTTCTGGAGTCATCAGCAGCGAAGCTATTACTCCTGTGTTCTGTATGATCCAGGGCGCATTTTCCCTCATATGCGTCTCGACACTGAAGCCATTACTGGACTGCCCTGCTTAGAATAAGCACTTGACTGCTTTCGTGATGCTGGGCTGCTCAGTTTTGTCACAGATAAAGAACACTGGAATGAAGAGCTCTTGCTTCAATTCTATGCTACTCTACACATTCGCGGCTACAACTGAGATATCAAGACATGGGTTCTCGAGTGGATGACCGGAAATGTTCATCATGAAGCCAAAGCTATGGATATCATCGAGCTTACACGGCTCGCCACTGCTGGAGAACTATATGAACCTGGTTGTCAAAATCACCGCAATGCTTTAGAAAGCATCTTCCATAAGCCTGAACCAAATATGAGTCAGATGCTGAGCATGATGAAGCCTCTGCCACGTGATGCTGAATATCCAACAGAGTTCTTTGTTGAAGACCTTGAGTATCTTCCACCCACCATATATCACATCATCAGGCGAACTCTATGGCCTATCAAAGGACACTCATCAGCGGCGAAGCTTGAAGGAGCTATGAAGACTTTGGTCTTTTACATTCTCCATGGAATTAGCTTCAATGCGCAAGATTTCTTCATCGGGCAACTGGCTGCATCTGGATCTGATCTGTTTGGTCTGAAGTTTTATGCTCCATGGGTCATGCGACTCATCAAGCGACACTCATCTGTTAACTATCAACCTTCTGCTCGCAATCATGTGATTTTTCTACCTGAGGTTGATATGTCAGTTGAAGCTATATACCCTGAACCTACCAAGAAGCCTCTTTGTCTTCAGAATGCCGAGCACCAAAGCTTCACTCAGCCTATTGAAGGTGTTCAAGCAGCAACACGAATCTATCCATTGGCTGGAAACACTCATCTGCCTCATCGAGCACCTACTGAAGCCACTGAAAGCACCATTGCACAAAGGCCTCGGAAGCGTTCTCGCATTCTCAATGACCGAGAACTTCTTGTGGCCCTTCATCAGAAACAGGATAAGCATCATTTTTGGCTCAAGGGACAGATGCAAAGCCTCTTGGTGGATCTCAATCGCATTCGCAACCTTGCCACCAAGAATGCCTTTGTTGCTCATGAAACTTGCCGGCAATCATGGAAGAGTTTGACCCTGCTCAGTGCTGAAGCTGATCTTCAAGATGATGGCTTTAATGAAAGATTCCAGTTTGACTCCACTCCTCCACGGACTGCTTTCCTACGTCGTACTCCATCTCTTGAAGACTCTGAATATTCTTCCTCCGCGGCAACGGTAAATGCTAGAGTGATCGATGATGAAGATGATGCTACTTCACCACCTCCTACAACTGCGTGCATCGACACTGCACCAAGTTCATCTGCACCGCCACCCAACGATGACAACACTGCTGCTTCACCTACTCATGTTGACGAGTAGATTCTCTATGTCTTCAAACCATTTTGGTCCTTACTGACAAAAGGGGGAGAAGCGTATTAGTTGATAGTCTTCAAGCGGGTTCATATGGGCGGTTGCACTATATTTTTCTGTGTGCTTACAACTCTTGCCTTTTGAAACATTTGATTCTCTGAGTTGTAACACCTAAACTTGATGGTCGTCTGCTACTTATTTGCTTTACTGTGATGCGATGATAAATTCCGCATGAGCTATGATAACTTCCACACTTAGATCATTCTGCAGACGTCCATTTTTCATTATGCATGTCATTCTACTTACTATATCAGTTCATGCATGATGAATTATCTTCATAAGTTGAAGTGGATCTCCACAAGTACAACCTGCCATGTGCATTTGCATTCCAAAAGCAAATTACTTACATACACATCTTCAGGGGGAGCCCTTGCAACTTATGAAGACTATTTCCTATCCTTACAATTTCACATATTTATCCCCGTTGAAAACTTCAACCAGTTTGTCATCAATCACCAAAAAGGGGGAGATTGTAAGTGCATCTAGTGCCACCCCTAGTTGGTTTTGGAGTATTGACGAAAAAGTTGGTTGAGGGACTAATGCGTTTGTGAGAATTGCAGGATAACGCAGGTAGTGTCCATCATTGATTCAGTTTACCTACCGGAGATGACCCCTAAAAATGTATGAAGACATTGAAGACAATGGTGGTATGAGAAGATATTCATATTGAAGACTATGACATGAGAAGACATTGCGTGAAGACTCTGGAGCGCGAAGACTATGTGGATTCGTTGTTTTCTTTTCTTCTTTGTTGAGTCATAGGAACCACCATACTGTTAAGTGGGGTCCAAGTGAACTAAGTCAGTGTGACTGAAGTGATGCTCAACTCAAATCCTATGTCTTTGAGCGAAGACAATGAGAGCAAACCTTATCCAGAGCTGGATGAGTCAGTTTTGCTTGTAGCCCAAGTAAAGTTGCCGCGTGTGTTTGAAATCTGACCGTTGGAACACGTGTCAGTTCCTTAGTGACCCAGGGTCATTTTGGACAAATCAGGTCGGTTGCCTAGTGGCTAGAAATAGCCCACCCCCTACACCATAAATTGGTGGCTGCTCAGAGTTAGTATACGGCTTTTGTCGTTTGAGAGCAACCCACCTCGAAGCATTTGAGAGAGAGAAATCCTTGCGAGGACAAAGCCCAAACACCCAGAGCCAAAGGGTGTTAGGCATCACTGAAGTATTTCTGTCTGTGTGACCTGAAGACTTATTACACTTGAGGACTGTGTATCCTCCAGCCAGTTAGGCGTCGCGTTCTGAGCATCCAAGAGTCATTGTGGATTGCCGGGTGAACAAAGTCTGTGAAGGTTTGGAAGTCTACCTTGAAGACTTACCAGAGTGATTGGGCAAGGACTAAGTGACCTTAGATCAAGGGGAATAAGGTGAAGACACGGTCTTCTGAGTTGAATCTCAACCTCCCTAACCAGACGTACAGTTGTCACAGCAACTGGAACTGGTCCAACAAATCATGTGTCTTCAACAAGCAACTGGTTCTATCTCTTCCCTCCTTTACCTTGAGTTTGTCTTCGTGAAGTCGATGCTTATTTGTCTTATCTGATTAACTTCATTGCTTGACTCCTATTGTTGATTGGCTTCATACTATCTTCCATCCTGATCCTACTACCTAGCTGCTATTAGTCTTCGTACGTTAACGCTATTGCATACTTGACTATGGCTTGCTTGTTGTAGTTTATCTTCCGCTGCATATCAATTAGGTTATTTCTATTGTTTGTCTTCGAAACTTCCACGTTTTGAAGACTTCGATAAAAATCACCTATTCACCCCCCTTCTAGTCGATAACTAGCACTTTCAAGGGGAACTAGCTAAAATGTGTTAGGCATGTTTACTACAAGATGCTTAAGACATCGACCATACAAAACATAGCCATTAATTGCAACTGGTATTGGTATGATTGAACTGGTGAGTTCATACTTGTTAAGTCCTGACAGGTACTTGCCGGGGCACTCCATCTTGGCCAGAGCCCACCCAAACTCAGCGGCGATGGAGGCAAGCTCTTCCTTCGGGTCGAAGCATGGATAAGTGCCCTCGACATGTGTACCTACAAGAAGCAAGTAAATGTTAGAAGCCAAACTGCAATTGTACAAATGATGTAAAATACTATAAGACATGGGATGTAGCTAACCTCGACGGCAAACAACGGCATCACCAGTTATGGCCCTGCGTAAGTACATGGATAGGCATGTTAAGTACAACAATGTTAGCATCCACCAAAAATAGAAAATAGGCAGCATCTCTTTTATATCTACATTGCGGAGAGTAGCATGGTAGCAAAGTGTGTTGCTGGTATTGGTGAAATTTAACTGAATAGTTAATACGTGAACGTCACATAGTGTGCAGTACTAAAATAAACAAGGCACAAAAATTCTTAATACATCAACCATACAAAACATAGCCATTGCAAGTGGTATTGGTAAGGTTTAGCTGGTCAGATCATACCTGTTAAGTCCTGGGGGTAGTCGCCGGGGCACTACTTCTGGGCTAGATCCTGCACCATGTCGGTGGCGCTGGAGGCGAGGTGTTCCTCCGGGTCAACACGCACAGCGGCCATCGCGCCATGGACCGCCATCAGCTCCTCGACCTCCACGTGATATGTGGTTGGGCTTGCGCGGCGATGCTTGTGGATTTCGAGGCATGAGGATGGATGTTTCGCAGGTGCCGTTTAAAAAATCAGGCCAGGGCCGTGATAGAGATCGGTGGGTTACCTGACTAGATTCGAGCAGAACGTAGATGTGGTTGCGGTGGCGGCGGTTTGAGCTGCCGATAGGGGGAGGCGCGAGGGTTGTGGGTGGGAGGGGGATACTATGGAAATTTGATGGGTGGGGATGTGGTTGGAGGAATAAATTCTGAAATCGCGCGCCTAATGAAAATTTCACTGTGAAACTTGAAACTTGGGCGGGGGAAACACACAACACAGAAAAAGCGCGTAAAATACTCGTGTGCGAGAAAACATAAAATTGGCAGTTCCCGACTCCAAAAAAATGTACACGTGTAGTCAATTTTTTCGGTCAAGCAAAAAAAACGCACACGGGTACGGCATAGAAACCATGTGTTTTGTGATCTTCTAATTACTAACGCAAAAAAGCGCACATGGTCACACATGCTAATCAATGCTCAAAGCCTTCAAAGGATGCTCATTGTACGTTAAAACTACAAACTTAATGTACTACTGGTAATTTGCTCTAATACTACAAACTTAAACTACTTCTCACCTGTTTCCATCGGGGCATGCTGGCCAGACGTCGGCGTTCTCCTTCCCGACCTGGTAGGCAGCAGCCAGCCGTGCTTCGATCTCCGCCAAGCTCTCGTCATCATGTCGTGCGGCCTCTTCTTTCTTGTGGCAGCGGGACTCTCTTTTCTTTACTGCTTTCTGCCTTTTCTGATCCTCCTGTGCGGCTTTGGCCACCTTTAGATCCACCGCCCATTCAGCCACAGCAGCCTCAAAGCCTGCCCACATAACTGTGTGGCCGCCGGCGGCAATGAACTCGGCATGGCGAGATGCCGTCGCTTCCTTACCATGTGTGCGGTCGCGGGCGGCAAGGAACGCGGTGCGGCGGGATGCCATCGCTTCCTTACCTGTTACTGTGCATCGCGATGCCAGGAACGACGCTTGGAGAGAGCTCTGGGATGGAGGAGCCGGGCAGCCGTACAGTGCGGTGGTTTTTAAGAGCTGAACGACAAACAACAAAGGAAATTTGGCTTCCCTTACAATTTTGCTCTTTCATTATCGCACACGGTTCATCTCGGTCGCTTTCGGAAACAGTGTGCGCTGAGGCTATTGTGTGTTGCGCATTATGATTGGCCGGAACCCCAGCCAATTGGATCGCGCTTGTGCACCATAGGATGCACCGTGATCGAACGGCAATCCACATCCCTCACACCACATCCGTGCAGGTGTAGTAGATTGGATTTATATGCGCCAAGTGCCTAGAAAATGCACATAATACCTTAAATATGGTAAATGAGCCCGAAAAGTGTCAAATTTGAACACGCTGATTTGCAGGGTGTATGTTCTTCATAGAAAAAATCTCCAGGGCAAAAAAACAAAGAAAATTTGGATTCCCCTTCAATCTTGGTGATTTCCCTCTCGAATGCATGGAACTTCCCTGGCGTTGGTTCGATTTATGAATGGCGTGCATGACAACATAAGCCAAACCATCTCAAATTTTCACTAGGGCTTGGTGAGGGCATACCATGGCACCATGCCAGGCGTCATGTTTTTCAATCATTTATTTCATTTTTTCTATAGTTGAAAACCAATAAACAAACGTTTGTGGTTGATTATTGCCACACATTTCATCAAAATATCTGCCCATTCCTTGTAAAAGGAATAAGAATTTACTTAATTGCACGAGGATGGTTTTCCAGACCGTTCTTGTGCACCTTTTCATGCACCGATTGTTCGAATTTGAATTATGCGCATTAATGCCTAGAGAATGCAAATAATCCCCTAAATATGGTAAATGAACACAGAAAAGTGTCATATTTGAACATGGTGATTTGCAGGGTGTATGGTCATCATAGAAAAGAACTCATGGACAAAGGACAAAGGAAATTTCGACCCCCCCTTCAATCTTGGTGATTTCCCCCTCGAACCCATGGAACTTCCTCGGTGATGGTTCGATTTATGAAAGGCGTGCATGACGACATAAGGAAAATATTCTCAAATTTTTACCAGGGCACGGTGAGGCCAAACCATGGCACCACGCTAGCATCATGTTTTCCAAGCATGTATTTCATTTTTGTATACATTAATTCAGGGTTCGTTTGGCCTTTTTATACATTATTTGAGTTACTGGGCATTTAATGAGCATAATTCAAATTTGAACTACAAGCACATGCTCCAGTGCACCAAAGTTGGTTGAAAAATCACATGTGTGTCCTTGGGTGAATTTCTAGGTCCCATGCAAGAAATGGGAATGAAATTCAAACATCTGGGCGTCGTGGCTCAGCCGAAAAGATTGAGAAACTTGGTTTTTTAATTCTTGTAAATCCAAAACATGACTGAAAATCATGAAACTTGGCATGGTGACATGACATGGCACCAGCATGCTGCGAATTTTTTTGGCCAAATTGGGACAAGCTTTGGTATAAGCCGCTTGCAAACCGGAGCTTCTCTCAAGAAGGCTCGTGGTTCCGAAAGGTAACGTGTCACCTCCGCGTGCGAAACGACATACGTACACGTATTGACTTCTCCCGCCTTAATTTGTTTACATAGGTAGATTAGACCAAATAGAAGTATCATGCTAAAATTTGGAATTATTCCAGGTTCGCTTGGCCGTTTTTGTACATTAATTGAATTTATGGGCATTTAATGTGCATAATTCAAATTTGAACTACAAGCACATGCTCCAGTGCACCAAAGTTGGTTGAAAAATCACATGTGTGTCCTTGGGTGAATTTCTAGGTCCCATGCAAGAAATGGGAATGAAATTCAAACATATGGGCATCGTGGCTCGGCCGAAAAGATTGAGAAACTTGGTTTTTTAATTCTTGTAAATCCAAAACACGGCTGAAAATCATGAAGCTTGGCATGGTGACATGACATGGCACCAACATGCTGCGATTTTTTTGGCCAAATTGGGACAAGCTTTGGTATAAGCTGCTTGCAAACTGGAGTTCTCTCAAGAAGGCTCGTGGTTCCAAAAGGGAACGTGTCACCTCCGTGTGCGAAACGACATACGTACACGTATTGACTTCTCCTGCCTTAATTTGTTTACATAGGTAGATTAGACCAAATAGAAGTATCGTGCTAAAATTTGGAATTATTTCGGGTTCGTTTGGCCGGTTTTGTACATTAATTGAATTTATGGGCATTTAATGTGCATAATTCAAATTTGAACTACAAGCACATGCTCCACTGCACCAAAGTTGGTTGAAAAATCACATGTGTGTCCTTGGGTGAATTTCTAGGTCCCATGCAAGAAATGAGAATTAAATTCAATCATTTGGGCATCGTGGGTCGGCCGAAAAGATTGAGATCTTGTAAATCCAGAACACGCCTAAATATCATGAAACTTGGCATGGTGTCATGGCATTGGCACCAACATGTTGTGGTAATTTTTCTATCCGATTTGCGAAGGCGCACACATTAAAAATCAACAAAATCATTTCGGAACAAGTGCTGTCACATTACAAATCAGAAACGCAACTATTATTAAAACCGTGGGTGTTCTACTTACCAATTACGTGCCGCCATGCGTCCCCTTTTTTATTGGCTAGGAGGTGTCGTGCGGGGTAGCTATTCGAGCATGGGAGGTGTGCGATCAGACCCCTGCACATGCTCATTGGGAGGAGAGCCCTTTGACCTCTATCCGTTGTGCACCTCCCTCCCAACGTCTCCATTAATGGCGCCCAAGCCCCTATTTCATGGCGTGGCTATGTCTCACTGGACGGAGATTTAAGAGAGAAAAGTGAAAATCTGAAAAGATAATTTTGCACAGATCTAACATCAAGATCCGACGCACATATATAGCATCGACTGCGACTTATAGCAAGCATGATGAATATAAGTTCGATGACAGTGGATAATAATTGTCTTACATATCTAGGAAGATAACTAAAAAAGCCACATGCGGCTACACCCGAAATACACAAGGGAAAAAGAAGAAGGAAGACACATACAATGATCTGGCTTGCTAATCTCTACTTTCTTAATGCGCTGCAGGTCACGGAGACTAGTTCTCGCTGCGAGTTGCGGTGATCTCTTTCATCAGTTCATGTCCTTAATATGCTGCTCGGAAGCAACCGTGGATTCCTCCACCAGCCTTTCACACTTGATGCGGAGCATGGCATTCTCGTCCATAAGTTTCTTGACGATGACGATCATGCTCTTCAGTAAGGCAGCGGTCTCCTCTGCCTGCTCCGCCCTTCCAGCAATCTTCTCCCACAACATGTCTTGGTCTGCCCGGAGTTGTTTAAATGAGGTTATCAACTCGTCCTGCAGCTTCATCCAGCTGGAGATCTAACCCATGTGGCTATGGACGATCGCATGCATGCGCCTGTAAGAGTCCTTGCCTGCCCGTGAGAGATTTTCCCAGGCCGCCGTGGCGCGGGAGGACATCTCTGTTGCATCTACGGCGCGGCAGGACATCTCTGCTGCTTCCGCGCAGCGACCGGACCAGTCTGCTGCATCAATGGCGCAGCAAGACCTCTGTGCTGCTTCAATCGCGCGGCGAGACCTCCATGCTGCTTCACCGGCGAGGCAGGACATGTCGGCTGCTTTCGCGGCTAAGCGGGACATCTCTTGTGCTTCCGCTTCCATGCTCGCCTCTCCTGGTGGTAATCTCTCGACCGAGAACTCAATCTGGCCATGGCAGACACAAGAGAACGATGCTGCATGACTTATTTCCTTTTAAAATTAGAATGTGTGCCTGTCTAGCGCACACACGTTGATTTGTCTAACTGTTTCTGTTTGTTGTGGCTAATCGCAAACAGTTCATCCGTGTGAAGTGTATGCCATCAATCACACACACGTTTGATATGGCTGACCATTTCTGTTCTGTTGCCTAATCACAAATAGTTAGTCCTTCTGAAGTGTATGCCCTCAATCGCACACACCTTTATCTAGCTGTCTGTTTCTGTTGTTCCTCCTCATCACAAACAGTTCATCCGAATGAATCGTATGTTGTGTATCGCACACGCCTTCATCTGGTTCCCCATTTATTTTGTTCCTCCTCATCCCAAATAGTTAATTGAACTGAATCGTATGGCCTGCATCACAGACGCAACTAAAATCTGAATGGTGTTTGGTGCATCCATCATCACAAACGTTTTAGGCATTTTGAAGGTTCTCTGACACCACTGTTTGCGATTATTGCATCGCTGATAGTTTCTCGAAGGGTCTCTGATCGTAGTGTCGCGTTAGCAGCATCCTGTAGTAGTGAGTCACAATCATGCTCAATGTAGATTAATAGCAATGCATGCAAATGACATCAGTGCTCTCCAACTGGTGCTTTTTAATAAGAGGATGATGACTCAACATAAAAGTAAATAGATAGACCCTTCAAAGAGGGACGCAGGGATTTGCAGAGGAGCGAGAGCTCGAGTTTTGAAACAAAGATAAATAATATTTTGAGTGGCATACTTTCATTGTCAACATAACAACCAGGAGATCTCGATGTCTTCCATGCTACATACATTATAGGCGGTTCCCAAACAGAATGGTAAATTTTATACTCCCCCGCCACCAACGAGCATCAATCCATGGCTGGCCCAAAACAACGGGTGTTGCCCAACTAACAATAATCCTGGGGGAGTTTTGTTTGCATTTATTTTGATTTGATTTGATTGTGGGACTGGGCATCCCGGTTACCGGCCATTTTCTCGTGAATGATGAGCGGAGTCCACTCATCGTGAGAATTACCCGCCTATAATCTCTAATTGTCATTGCAAACATGTTTCATTCATAATAGGCTGAATCAGGAAAGATGAACTAATCATGTTCACAAAAACAAGATAGGTCAAGTTTATACCAGCTCCTCTCATCTCAATCGTTTCATCATATATCGTCATTATTGCCTTTCACTTGCACGACCGAACGGTGTGAATAATTGCATTGGACTAAGCTGGAGTCTGCAAGCATTTAAGAGAGCCAAGAAGACAAGGTAATATGGGCTCTTGGTTAGATCAACAATAATGCGTATGAGATCCATTCAACATTTTCATCACGGTCTTCTCCTCTCGACCCCCAAAGAAAAGAGAAGCAATAAAACTATTTACATGGGAAAGATCCCAACAAGCAAAAGAAGAACATGAAATCTTTTTGGATTTTCTTTTAATACTACTACAAGCATGGAAAGTAAACTAGCTAAAAGCTACAACAATTTTTTTTGTTTTTTCTTATGGTTTTTCAGACACACAAGAAGAAAGCAAGAAAAGAAAATAAACTAGCATGGATAGGACAATGAAAAAGTATGAGCACCGACAACTAGAATGAGTGTGTGATCATGAGTGTGTGACCTCGGGGTGCCACTGGTTAGCGAGCTCCTTTGGATCCCACTGATAAAAAACCCATCGATATGGATCAAGTGGTGACTTTGGCTCAGGCTCTGGAGCTTGTGTCAGCGTCAAGTATGCATAAATGTCCTCAGGCAGGATGACGTACGTGCCTGAAAGTATGTTAAACAAAGAGGGTGCAGGCAAGATAATAGTCTCACAATGAGTTTTAGCAAATATCAAGTTATACTTAAGTATCTTCTTCTTATTTTTAACAATAAATTCATGTGCTACCATACTCTTATATTCTAGAAAAATAGTGGGCAACAACTTTTCCTCTTTCTCATGATGCCTAATAGGTATATCAAAGTGTTTAACAAGGCGTGAAGCAAATATACCTCCGAAGATGGGGCCCTTTGTACAGTTCAAACTTAACCGTTTGGCATCAATAGCGCCTAAACTAAAGGTTGTATCACGAAAGAAAGCATGGCGCAAAATAGCAAGGTCAGGAGCACTAAGTTTTCCACTGTTCCCGTGACCAATTAAGCATCTACTAGAAAATATTGCAAAGTAACGTATAACAAGAAAATGTATACTAGTAGTCCTTGCATCTGAAACTTTTCTCGTTTCTCCTACAGAAATTCTATCAATAAATCCATCCGCATCTATAGGATGTGGTTCCTCGATGCTGCCCACAAAGGGCAACTTGCAAACCAAACAAAAATCATAGAGTGACATCTCCTTAACCTCATCATATAATTAAAACAACACTGAAGGTGGTGGTTTTCTAGCATGGAAATAAAAGTTTTGCACAAAAATATTAGTGAGTAGGAGATACTGTTCACACTAGTCGTTGAGGAAGTCGGTGAGGCCTGCATTCTCAACCAAATAATAAAAGTCATCGTAAATTCCGGCGGCTATCAAGAACGCATCACAAGGCCATTCGCATGGTTGAACCTCCGCAGTGTGAGGAAGATTGTATTTGGGCTTTTTATTCTCCTCATTCTTCTTATCCTTCAAGCTACGGCTCGAGGAGCCCCTCAACAATCTCTTCATCATTTTCTTTCTCTGAAAAAATTCTGAAATTTTTTGTGACTCAATATAAAAGTGAACCAAACTCAATAAAATTGATAGCAATTACTCCCACAAGTGCCTAGAGGCTATATCATGCATTAAAACTACTTTTGACCATATAAATTTGACATGCAAGATCAAGAATAGGGTCACCTCAGCAGCAAAAATTTGTAATAAATAAAGCACTAGATCGAAAACTAATTGGACCATTGGAGGAGTCACATACCGAAGAACAATCTCCCAAAGCTGTTTTGTGAATGGAGCTTTGAGCAAGGAGATCAAAAGTGGCAGCAAAATGGGCTAGAACACGGGTTTGAGCTACGAGGTGATTTTTCTGGAGGAAGACAAAGTGTGTGGGTACTGGAATAAGTGGAAGGGGGCCACGTGGGGCCCACGAGTGTCGGTGTACTAGACTAGGTGTACCCTAGTATCCCGAACGTGTGCACAGGCAGTTGCAGCACCCCGCGGCAAGGCTTGCTGGGCGACCGGCAAGATCCTCCGTGGCTCCTTTGGAGCCATTCAAGAACAAAGTATTCAAGCCAAGAGACAAGACCCCGGCAAGAGGAGCTTGCCGGGAAGGCCAACCAAGGCATCTCAAGACACTTGCCGCGATGCGCCACGCGTCCCGGCAAGGCCCGGTGAGCGACAAGCTTCCGGGCGCGACAAGACAACGACCGCGGCAAGGCGCTTGCCGCGACAAGCTACCACCCTGTACCTGCGCTCCAGCACATCCACCAACGTGTCGCCCTGGGGGCCTTTCCAGGCGCGCGTGGCAACAGGCTGTGCAGCCAGCGGTGCGCGTGGCATGCGACGCTGACAAGATTACCATCGTGGCGAACGGTGGCGTGCCTGACGGTCCCTTCCTGCACTGTTTGGGCGACACAGACGGGCATTTAATGCCTTTGTCCCCTGTTGTCAGGGTTAGGTAGGATACACTGTGCAAGTAGTTGTACCAACCGCAACTCTTTTTACGTTTTTACCCTTGTCTGCGTTGCCACCTGTCGGTGACCCCTTTAGCATATAAAAGGAGGCCCACGTGCAACGTAGAGGGGGTTCGGCTCATTTCGAAGCCAGAAGAACACTCACGCTCGATCTTGTAGCACTCAGCTCTCCCGAGCAAGAACACAATACAATCAGACAAGCAGCAGTAGGAGTATTATCTCTCCGGAGAGCTCCGAAGCTGGGTAAACTGCTCGTGTGCTTCGCCTCGATCTGCTCTTCGTGCGATCTCCGCCCCCCGCCGAACCGAAAGGGGCTCGGTCCGCCGGTCCCATAGGTGTTCATGATCAGTTTCCCCGACATCTTTGGCGCGCCAGGTAGGGGGCGTCGAGATTGTGTGAATCCGATCCGGCGTTCACACGAGCTAGATCTTCATCTTCTTCATCGACATGCCACCGAAGAAGAAGGCTTCGGGGGCAGCTGCTCCGTCCATGTCGATCCCACCACCACCGGAGCAAACGGGTGGTGGGGAAGACGCCGGCGGAAGAACGGACTTCGACGAGGGAGCTCATGATGCTGCCAGGTCCAAGGACAAGGATGCGCAGACCTCGGCGTCCGTACATGCACCGCGCCCATCTCAGGAGGCGCAGGACCGACAACGGCATGGTATTCGCAGTACCATACGTTTGTTGGACCAAGATCGAGCTGGTGGGTCTCGGGGTGCTCAAGACCAGCATGCATGCCAACGTGCAGGCACGAGCGAGGCACGGTCGCCCAGACGAGATACTGCTCCTTCTAACTTAGTTAGGAGTCCAAGCATATGCCGCTCCTTGCACCGTTCGCCACTGCCACCCACCACTCGAGCAGAAGCTTTGGCGCGAGCTCAACTGCTCCTGGATTACCCTCCAACGTCAGACAAGATCTACGAGTGGAGGGACAATATTCAGAGTCTCATCGGCTTCGCCAACGGTGACACTCCACGGCAGCCGAGTGCATCGCTGCCGCGGCAGGACCGTCAGGCACGAGCCGGTGGCGACGAAACCGGTGGGGGTGCGACCACCATGCACTCTCCACCCCGAAGGCCAAGATCGCCGATTCACCGGATCCACCTCGACAGCGACTCCACCGCGTCATCAGATCCACGAGCTCGTCGCGATCAGCGCCAAGTTCTTCACGAACGACAGCAAAAAGACGCTCGTACTCGCATCGAGCACCGAAGAGAAGCGCGACGTCAATCAGACCAGCGCGCTGGGCCCTCTGTCGACATGCATGCGCCAGGGGAACCAGGCCACTTGCCGTACGCAGTAGGTTGCCTTGTGTTCACTTGTGAGCTGCGGCAAGTCCAGTGGCCCAACACGAAGAATTTCAAGCCAGATGTACCGGAGAAGTACGACGGCAAGACGCATCCGTCGGAGTTCCTCAGCATCTACACCATCGCGGTGCAGGCTGCCGGGGGACGGGACGACAGGATCCATGCCAACTACTCCCCGCTGGTGCTCAAGCCCAATGTCAGATCCTGGCTCATGCACTTGCCGGACAACTCCATATCCTCCTGGGCTGACTTGTGCCATCAGTTTGTCGGCGCCTTTACAGGTGGCCACAAGCCTCATGGACAAGAAAGCGACCTTCATCTGCTCGCCCAGAAGGAAGGAGAGCCCCTGCGCAAGTACATTCAGAGATTCAGCCGCGTACAGCACAACATCCCAGATGTCCACCCTGCCGCGGTAATCAGCGCGTTCCATCAGAACGTGCGAAACCGCAGGATGCGGGAGGAGATTGCGATGTGCAAGATCAGAGACGTCAGTGAGCTGTATGCCCTGGCCAACAAGTGTGCGCGTGCTGAGGAAGGGAGGAAACTCCCCGGAGAGACTACAGGAGCAGGAGGATCTGATAGTGAGGATGCTGCCCCGGCAAAGAAAAATCAGCGGCGGAACAACAGAAAGAAGAAAGGCAAAGATGTACTCATCGTTGAGCAGTCCAGCAAGCAAGCCAAAGCTGGATGCTCCGGCAACGAGATTGCCGCAGGCACCAACCACCAGGCTGAGGCGGTCGCCGAAAAGCAGGACGACAACAAAAGGAAGTACTGCAAGATCCACCGCACCAAGGGCCATGACCTTCAGAGCTGCAAGAAGGTCGAGCAGCTTGTCGAGCAGCAGAAGGCTGAATACGATCGGCAAGACAAGGAGAAGGGCCAGGAAGGTGCTGGAGGAGCCGGCAAGAAATGCCCCGGCTGAGGAGGACGCCGCGGCAAGGCCAAGCAGCGGCAAGGAGACAGATCTCCCCGCGGCCGCGACAAGGATGAAGATGACGACGACGACGAAGATATGAATGATGACGAGGCCGATGAGCATGAGTTCCAGAAAGCCACAGAGGTCCTATGCGTTGATGGCGGTGCTTCTCTGCATACTTCACACCGCCAGCTCAAGCAGTGGGTGCGGGAAGTCAATGCAGCAGAGCCCCCCGTCGAGTCACGCAGGCCTCTGAAATGGTCCAGCACGCCTATCATCTTTGATATTGAGGACCACCCCGATCGCATAACTGCGGTCGGGTGCTTGCCGATGTTGGTTTCACCAACTATCCACAACCTCAAGGTCACTAAGATGCTAGTTGACGGCGGGGCCGGCTTGAACCTAATCTCCTCCGCGGTACTCCAGAAACTCCAGATCCCTGACAGCGAGCTCGAAGAGACCGGCAAATTCCAAGGAATTAATCCGGGAAAAAGCAAGCCAAAGGGAAAGATCACGTTGCCGGTAACATTTGGCAGCAAGTTGAACTTCAGGACTGAGAGGGTCACTTTTGACGTTGCTGATTTTCCATTACCTTACAATGGAATACTCGGCCGTCCAGCACTCACCAAGTACATGGCAGCCTCTCACTATGCATACAATGTGCTGAAGATGCCAGGCCCGATAAGTGTCATCTCTGTCCCTGGCGACAAGAAAGATGCTCTTATCTGCGCCGACAAGATCTACCGGGAAGCAACAGCTGCAACAGATCACAGGTCACTTGCCGTTGAAGCTCCCGGGGGGAAGAAGAAGACCAAGTCCGGCAAGACTTCTGATGCCCACTCCGGCAAGCGCACCTCTTCGGAGTGCTGCGCTACCGTCGAGGACGCACCATCGAGCTCCACCGGCAAGAGTAAGAAGACAATGGTAGCTCCACCAGAGACCAAGAAGGTGTCCGCCAAGGAGGACGGCACTGGTGGTACCTTCACCATCAGTGCCACTCTCGACCCTAAATAGGAAAGCGTGCTCGTTGCTTTCCTGCGGGCGAACGTCGACGTGTTTGCATGGCAACCGTCTGACATCCCCGGTGTTCCCAGGAAAGTAATCGAGCACCATCTTGCCGTTTGTCCTCATGCGCGGCCCGTCAAGCAGAAAGTCAGGAAACAGGCAGTGGAATGCCAAGAATTCATCGCTGAAGAAAACAAGAAGTTGGAAGCAGCAGGCCTTGTCAGAGGAGTGCTCCATCCTACGTGGTTGGCCAATCCTATAGTCGTGCGCAAGGCAAACGGGAAATGGAGGCTTTGTATCGACTTTACCGATGTTAATAACGCTTGTCCCAAAGACCCATTTCCCTTGCCACGCATTGACCAGATTGTTGACTCCACGGCCAGATGTGACTTGCTTTCATTTCTTGACGCATACTCAGGATACCATCAGATCTTCATGGCAGAAGAGGATGAGGAGAAGACCGCATTCATCACCCCATGTGGCACATACTGTTTCGTACGGATGCCTTTTGGTTTGAAGAATGCTGGTTCAACATTTGCAAGAGTAGTCCATGATGCTTTTGAGCCACAAATTCACAGAAATGTGGAAGCTTACATGGATGACATAGTGGTCAAGAGCAAGGACAAGGCAACTCTGATCCAAGATTTAGACGAAACCTTTGCGAATCTGCACAAGATCAACCTCAAGCTTAACCCCGAGAAGTGTGTGTTCGGAGTCCCTTCCGGCAAGCTTCTCGGGTTCTTCGTGTCTCAGTGTGGAATTGAAGCCAATCCCGACAAGATCAAGGCCATTGAGCAGATTGAAGCACCGAAGCGCGTCAAGGATGTACGGAGGCTTGCCGGTTGCGTGGCTTCTCTCAGCAGGTTTATCTCTAGGTCTGCTGAGCGCGCCCTGCCATTTTTCAAAATATTGAAAAAGGCAGGACCAATGAAATGGACTCCAGAAGCGGAGGCTGCACTGCAGGACTTGAAGAGATACCTGTCCTCCACTCCAACACTTGTCGCACCTAAGCCACAAGAGAAGTTGCTGTTGTATATAGCGGCAACCAATCAAGTGGTTAGTGCTGCGTTAGTAGCAGAGAGGGAGGCGGACGATGAGCCAGCAACCACGGCAAGTGCATCCAGCGACAAGCAAGGGACTTCACCGGCAAGCTCTGGTCCCGACAAAGATGGATCTGCGCCGACACGTGAAGAGATGCAGAAGAGAATGGTGCAGCGCCCAGTTTACTTTGTCAGTTCCCTTCTGCAGGGGGCTAGGTCGAGGTACTCTAGTGTGCAGAAATTGCTTTTCGGCCTTCTCATGGCCTCGACAAAGCTGCGCCATTACTTCCAAGCACATGAGATCAAAGTGGTCACTCGTTTTCCGCTGAAGAGGATACTGCAAAATCCAGAAGCAACAGGCAGGATTGTCGAGTGGGCACTAGAACTGTCAAGCTTTGGCCTCAAGTTTGAGAGCACTTCAACTATCCAAAGCAGAGCATTGGCAGAGTTCATAGCAGAGTAGACGCCAACACCAGATGAAGAAATTCCAGAAACGAGCATCCCCGTCAAGGAGGCAAGCAAAGAGTGGCTGATGTACTTTGATGGTGCCTTCTCGCTGCAAGGCACCGGTTCCGGCGTGCTACTTGTTGCACCCACCGGAGAGCACCTCAAGTACGTAATCCAGATGCACTTTCCCAAGGAGCAAGCAACAAACAATACTACAGAGTATGAAGATTTGCTTGCCGGTCTCAGGATCGCTGCAGACCTTGGGATCAAGAAGCTCATTGTCAGGGGTGACTCACAGCTTGTCGTCCTCCAAGTGAACAAGAATTATCAGAGTCCGTTGATGGAAGCTTACGTTGATGAAGTGAGAAAGCTAGAAGAGCACTTTGACGGCCTGAAGATGGAACATGTTCCAAGAGCTCAGAACGACATTGCAGATGGCCTGTCAAAGTGCGCCGCACTTAAGTTACCTGTGGAACCAGGGATCTTTGTGCTCAAGCTGACTCAACCATCCGTAACACCATCAACTAGACAGAACAAGAAGAGGAAGTTGATTTCTGGTGACTACTTTCCGGCAGAGCTCCCTGAAGCCGCCGCCAAGAAAGTTCCCAAGATCAGCACCAAGGATGCTGAGGAGCAGTCTGCCCCAGCAAGCCTTAGGGTTTGTTCCGTTGAAGCAGACGCTCCCGACAAGTTTTGCTCCGGCAAGCTTGCCGGGGAACATCAAGCTCCGGCTGAACCGCAGGTTCTCGCCGTAGAAGCGGATGTTCTCGCAGCAGAAGCTATGCCTTTAGTCCTTGTTGTCGAGCCGCAAGCTCCAGCATGGGCACAGCAGATTGTCCGTTTCCTTCAGACAGAAGAGCTTCCCGAAGAGCAAGAAGAAGCAGAAGGAGTAGCCCGGCAGTCAAGTATGTACCAGTTTGTCGACGACACACTGTACAGAAGAAGACTCAACGGTGTGAAATTGAAGTGTATTCACCAGGAAGAAGGACAAAAGCTGTTGGCAGAGATACATGGAGGCATATGTGGTCACCACATTGGCGCAAGAGCACTTGCCGGCAAAGCGTTCCAGCAAGGTTTCTTTTGGCCAACAGCCCTCCAGGATGCAACTGCACAAGTAACCAAGTGTGAAGCGTGCCAGTTCCATTCCAAGCAGATACGCCAGCCAGCTCAAGCTCTCCAGACGATCCCTTTATCCTGGACATTTTCGGTCTGGGGGCTCAACATCCTCGGCCCCTTTCCCCGAGCTGTCGGGGGCTTTGAGTACTTGTACGTTGCAATCGACAAGTTCACAAAGTGGCCGGAAGTGGAAGCAGTGAGGAAGGTGACAGCACAGTCAGCAGTCAAGTTCTTCAGGTTGATTGTTTGCCGTTTCGGGATCCCTAACAGGATCATCACCGACAACGGCACACAATTCACGAGTCGCACCTTCATGCAGTACGTCCAAGATCTTGGCGCCAAGGTCTGCTTCGCTTCTATTGCTCATCCGAGAAGCAACGGTCAAGCGGAGAGGGTAAATGCTGAAGTGCTGCGCGGGCTCAAGACCAGGACTTTTGACAGGCTGCACAAGTGCGGAAAGAACTGGATTGAGGAGCTGCCAGTGGTTCTTTGGTCGATCAGGACGACGCCAAATCGAGCCACTGGCCAAACACCTTTCGCTCTAGTCTATGGAGCGGAGGCAGTTCTCCCCACGGAACTCGTATACGGGTCACCTCGAGTGCTCGCTTATGATGAGCTTGAGCAAGAGCAGCTGCGACAAGATGACGCGCTGGTCCTTGAGGAGGACCGTCTTCAGGCTGCTGTACGAGCTGCTTGATACCAGCAAGCTTTGTGCCGCTACCATAGCCGCAAAGTTAATGCCAGAAGTTTCGAGGAAGGCGAACTTGTTCTTCGGCGCGTTCAGTCCGCCAAGAATTCCAACAAGTTGACACCGAAGTGGGAAGGCCCTTATCGGGTGAAACGAGTCACTAGGCCTGGCGCTGTCCTCCTTGAGACCGAAGATGGCATTCCGGTGAGCAACTACTGGAACATTGAGCATCTTCGTAAGTTTTACCCGTAGGGCGCGGTTGCCGGAACCCGTTCCGGCAACCACCTTTTGTACAAGTCTTGCCGATGTTGCATGTAATCCTTTGTACAAAGCCGGGCGCAGACCCCGTGCATAAGTAAAGCTCATGTGCCCCGCACATCTTGTCAATTTCATGCTTTCTACTATTTTTTGCATGCATTATCTGACACTTTGTGCAGCACCTACCCCCGGTAAGCAATAACGAGCCATAAGGCTCCATATCTTTATTTTCTCTTCTTTCTTTTTCTCAAAAAGGAAGATTCCCTAGCACACAAGTTTGCCGGGGGGAAAGGAGAAGATAATGGTATGGACCAAGCATCGCTCGAGGAAGTTTTGCCTTGCCGGGAAGCAAACAACAGAAAAGCTAAGTTGCCAAAGTTTGAGCAATCTGTTTTTAAATTTTGAAGTTATCTTCCTCGAACGACCGTGCTTTATATGGAAAACCTGTCCGTGGAGGAACCAACTCGTAGCTAGTTGCGCCCTTACTTTGTTTCGAGTCCGCTCAACAACTTAAGTGAGCTGCGACTAGTTGCGAAAAGGTTTCTTGTCGGTAGCGGCACTGCTAGCAGGCTGCTGATGTTCCGCACTCAGCGCTTGCGGCTAAAGGTGCCTGCACCGACAAGTTCCCTAAAAGCGTAGGGAAAAAACATACAAAGGAAGGAATCAAGTAAAGGAAATAACATAGCAAATCGCTACCCAAAATAGAGTTATATTACAAGATAACTTGTCGCAGCATCTAATAGATTGTTTCTCATAACATGACCAGCAGCGACAAAGAAAAAGAAAAGATGGGTGGCCTAATCTACGTGATCGCCCTCAACCCTCTTGATCCCGCTCACCTTGTCCACGATGGGTGCGACAAGGGCGTTGAGCGCTTCCACGTCAGCATCCGGCGGCAAGGACTTGAGGACGTTGGTGAAGTTGAGGCCTGGGTTGCGGAAGGCCACCTTCATCAGCACCTTCTGGAGAGCCCCCGCGCAGATCCAGCGCGACTCGTCGGCCAGCTGCTTTGGGATCTTTTCCTGGAGTCGCTGGAGAGCCGTCGCCACGCCTTTGAAGAACAGGCTGAGCTTGGCGCTGGGTTGGAGATGCTCGTCAGAGGGATACCCAAAATCCTCCATCCCCAGCTACGCCAACTCCCCGTCGATGGCTGCGGCAGCATCCACAAGACCCTCGGTCCAGTGCTCCACAGTCTCCCAGAAAGCATCATGGGCGGCAGCAGCATTCGTCAGCAGCGCCTCGTCGGCCTTGATCTTCTCCTTCAAGGCCACCTCCTGCTCGCTGGCGCCATCCAGCGTCTGAGTCAAGGTGGCCAACTTCAGTTCAGGATCCGCATTGGAGTCCTTGGCGGCGCTGAGCTCTTTGCTCCTGTCAGCAAGAAGACCCTGCAGCTCACCATGAGCGGCAGCGTCCTTCTCGCGCTCACGCTTGAGCGCGGCAAGCTCCTCGCTGCTCGCCTTGAGATCGGGTTCCAGCTGCGCCGCCTTCGCCTCCAGCTCCTTCTTGGCGGCCTCGGCAGCTGCGGCAGCATCCTTTGCCTCCTTGAGAGCCCCGCCAATTGCCTGCTCGTGCGCGACAAGCTCCTCCTCATGGCTGTCAAGGTTGACCTTGCGCTGCGCCAACTCTCCTTCCTGCGCAAATAGATTTTCGGCGACAAGCCGTTGCTTCTCTTCAACTTCAGCCTTCTCGAGGAGGAAGGCTTTCCGCTCCTCGAGAAGTCGCTCCCGCTCATCCGCCAAGGATCAGACAGCTTCCTGCCTCAGACCCCGGAGTTCCTCCGCACGCTTCTCAATATCCACTCCCGCCTTCGCGACAAGTGCCTCTCGGGATGCTAGCTTGGCTTGGCGGGCGCGGTAAAGGGACAGCAGCTTCCGCAGCAACCGCTCCTCCTCAGGCTCGTCGCTGCTGCTGCTTGGCGCGTCGACCAGCGCCAGCCCAGCGGAGGCAAGCACCTCTTCGTCAAAAGTTTCTCCTTCAACCGGTGCCCTGGAGCTCGACGCCCAGGGGAGCTTGATGAAGACGCCATCGCCGGCCTTCAAGTAGGCGCCGGGCTGGGGCTCTTCGGAGCCTGGCGCTGCAGCAGCGGCAGAGGGATCGGCGGTCGGAGCAGCGCCTGGCGCTCCTGCGGCCTCGGGGCCGTCAGTGCGATCGCCGGATTCCTCACCAGCTTCTGCGGTGGCAGCCTTGGCGGCCTCTTCGCTGGCGGGATCATCAGCGCCGGCCTCTTCTTCGGTGGCAGCGGCGTCATCGTTGTTGCCGCGCGCGTCCTCCTCGCCGGTTGCCTCGGTCTCCATTGGATCCGCAGTAGGTGGATCTGACGACCGAAGAAGGGAGAAAGGTCAAGCAAATATTCAAAAAGGAAATCAGAAGAAGAACCCAAGGGAAGTTTTCAGGCAAAAGGGTTACCTGTGCTAGGATCTGCAGTCGTGGTCTCAACCACCGGAGGATCGCTGGTGTTGTCCCTTGCCGGAGAACTGCCCCTTGCCGGAGAATTCTCCCTTGCCGGAGAACGCTCCCTTGCCAGGGAATCCTCCCTCGGCGGTGTAGTCGAAGCAGATGGCACTTCGGGAGCAGCCTTCGGACCCTCCTGGTGAGGCTCCTCTGCTCCTACACAAACCAACAGACAGATATCAGCAAAAGAAGAGCACCAGTGCGCGCCTGAAAGCAGGAAGTAAGTTATACACTTACGCTGGGGGCTGCTTTGGTGAATAGTTGCCGGGTCCGGCAAGGTGGTCTCAGGCGCGTCCTCTGCTATCGCGGTGGGTTCGTCCTCGATGACAATCACCGGGACCTTGGCTCTCTTCGCCGCTCTTTGGGCCAGAGTCCTGAAAAGGGATGAGTTCAGAGTAAAGCAAATCAGATACAAGACACACATCAAGAAGTGAAGAATTACAAGTACAGCGAGGGATCTTACTCTTCTTCTTCGTTGTCGGAGCTGAGCGCGGAGAGATCGAAGTCCAGCTCGCCTCCGGTGCAACGAGGCGGAGGAGAGGGCTCCCTTGTCTGCTTGGCAGGAGTAGTGGCGGTGGACCGGGAAGACCCCGCTCCAGTTGCCGCAGCGGCGTGAGGTGCTCCCGCAGCAACAGTGCTTGCCGCGGTCGAGCGCGTCGTGCGCTACAACAGCTGTTGACCCGTTTGCCGCCCCGCTACGTCCCCGGCCTTGCGGAGACGCCTTCTTGGTGGAGCTGGGGGCTCAGCTTACGGTGAGCTGGCTGAAGGTGGGGAGGAGGAGGAGCGGATCTGCAACGGGTCGCCCGCGCCCTTGGCGGGCTTGCTCGACTCAGATTCAGGCCCGACAAGTTCTTCCTCGCCGACAATCTCTTCTCGCTCGGCAAGGCTTGCCGCCTCTGCTGCCTCTGCCTCCTCCAAGGTGAACCCGAACACGCCCGCGGTAGCTGCTGCCGCCGCCTCCTCCAGCCTAGTGGCGATGCGCTGCATCTCCGTGTCGGTGGTGTCGCGGGTGAGGCTCTTCTGTTCATCGGGGCGGACCGGCACTTCTACCAAGCTGTCGAAGAACTCCTGCATGACGTCGTCTGCAGGCTCTTGCCATGTTGGAACAATTCCATGCGAATCGCACAGCAGCATCATCGAGCGAATGCGGTCGAGCGAGGAATTGTTGCACAACAGAACGACCCCCCTCGGCAACATGAAGGGATGTTGGGGATCGCGCTTGAACAGCTCCAGAAGCATCGCGTCGTGCTCCAAGACAGTGAAGTTGAAGTTCAGGCTTGGGCGCAGCCTCATGATATCCGCCGAGTTCTGGAACTCCCAAGCGGGTCCCCCCCTCTCCTAAAGGGGGGCGATGCGGCGGCGAAGGAAATCTGCGCCAACGGCGCCTACGGTGAGCCCGGCAAGCCTAAGGCGCAAGATTCGGGTGACGGCAATCTTCAGCCTGTCATCCTCCGGGGCCACGTTGCTCCAATCGTTGCCGCGTACTATTGGGGTTTGGCGCCGGGCGGTGAATGGCTGCGGGCTCTCCTCGACGACCCAGCACCAATCTGCTCTCCACTCCTCCGACTTGCTGCGGAGTTCTCCCTCCAGATAGGCTTCCTTCTTGCCGACCCTCGAGATCCAGGCGATTCCGCCGGCAAGGGGCTCTCCTCTCTCGACTCGGGGGATAAAGAAGTGGCGGAAGAGGGCGACATTGAGATGGACTCCGACAAAGTTTTCGCAGAGATGTGCGAAAACTGCCATGGTCAGAATGGCGTTGGGGGTGAAATCAAGGAGGCGGAACCCGTAGGTATTCATGATGTCATAGAAGAATTCAGAGAAGGGCGGGCAGAGCCTGCAGTAGAAGAACAGCGCAAAGAATGGGTACCCGTTCGGAGCCAGTCTCGAAGTGGCGGCTGAGAGTACCCTCGTGCGCGGATGCGCTCGCGTCTCCGTCGACCAGAAGAGGTAGTAGTACTCCCTCAGCTCCTTCGCGTCGTGCTGAGGGGGGAAGATGGCCCACTCCTTTCGCAGCGCCGCGAGCCGCTGCGCCTCGGCTGACTTCACGCCCTTCCCCTTGTCGACTTTCGGAGCCATGGCGGAGGTGGCGGGGGAGATCGGCGGCGTCGGTGGCGCTGGTGGCGATGGGGGGTGGAGCGCTGCTCTCTTTCCAATTTGGGAAGAAGGGGGGAGCAGCGGAGATTTCTGAAGATTGGAGCAATAACCGGCGAGGTGGACGAACTGCCCCTGTTTCCCCTGCTTATAAAGAGGGAGGGGGCGGACGTTTCACCCTTCCGAATAAAGAAACCACCCACGATCTCTCCCACGACGCCGCATTCGACGCGTGCCGTTGGGGAGGGCGCGGTGGATACGGAGTAAGATTCGGCGTAACCTAGGCCACGCGGGCCCGTGCCCTGTTTTGGGCCTGGCCCAACAGCGCTCGGCACCATGTGTGGCCCAGGCCCGGGGGCTCCTGTCGGTGTACTAGAGTAGGGGTACCCTAGTATCCCGAACTTGTGCACGGGCAGTTGCAGCACCCCGCGGCAAGGCTTGCCGGGCGACCGCCAAGATCCTCCGTGGCTCCTTTGGAGCCATTCAAGAACAAAGTATTCAAGCCAAGAGACAAGACCCCGGCAAGAGGAGCTTGCCGGGAAGGCCAACCAAGGCATGTCAAGGAACTTTCCGCGACGTGCCATGTGTCCCGGCAAGGCCCGGTGAGTGACAAGCTTCCGGACGCAATAAGACAACGACCGCGGCAAGGCGCTTGCGGCGACAAGCTACCACCCTGTACCTGCGCTCCAGCACATCCACCAACGTGTCGCCCTGGGGGCCTTTCCAGGCGCGCGTGGCAAGAGGCTGTGCAGCCAACGGTGCACGGTGGCATGCGACGCTGACAAGATTACCATCGTGGCGAACGGTGGCGTGCCTGACGGTCCCTTCCTGCACTGTTTGGGCGACACAGACAGGCATTTAATGCCTTTGTCCCCTGCCGTAAGGTTTAGGTAGGATACACTGTGCAAGTAGTTGTACCAACCGCAACTCTTTTTACGTTTTTACCCTTGTCTGCATTGCCACCTGTCGGTGACCCCTTTAGCATATAAAAGGAGGCCCACGTGCAACGTAGAGGGGGTTCGGCTCATTTCGAAGCCAGAAGAACACTCACGCTCGGTCTTGTAGCACTCAGCTCTCCCGAGCAAGAACACAATACAATCAGACAAGCAGCAGTAGGAGTATTATTTCTCCGGAGAGCTCCGAAGCTGGGTAAACTGCTCGTGTGCTTCGCCTCGATCCACTCTTCGTGCGATCTCCGCCCCCCGCCGAACCGAAAGGGGCTCGGTCGGCCGGTCCCATAGGTGTTCGTGGATCAGTTTCCCCGACAATGAGCCAGGGGCGGGCCCCAAGGGGTGGGCTCTCCCTGTGCCCTCGTGGCCAAATGGTGGGTCCCCTAGTGTTTTCTAAGTGCCAAAAATTCTAATATTCTACAAAAACGCACACTCCATTTTCAGGGCATTTGGAGAACTTTTATTTTTGGGGTATTTTTTTATTGCATGGATTATTCAGAAAACAGACAAAAAATAATATTTTTGCTTTATTTAATCTAGATAACAAAAAGTAAAAGGAGGGTACAAAGAGTTGTGCTTTCTAAAAAAATTCCAATAGAATTGATACTATGAACTTAAAGTTTCTTCTTTGGAAAATGTACCGTATTATCATTTCCATTAACATGAAAAGTGACATTGCCTTTGTTGCAATCAATCACAGCCCCTGCAGTATTTATAAAAGGTCTACCAAGGATGATCGACATACTGTCGTCCTCGGGATTATCAAGAATAACAATGTCCATTAAAATAGTAATGTTTGCAACCACAACAGGCACATCCTCACAAATACTGACGGGTATAGCAGTTAATTTATCGGCCATTTGCAAAGAGATTTCAATAGGTGTCAACTTATTCAAATCAAGTCTACAATATAATGAGAGAGGCATAACACTAACACCGGCTCCAAGATCACATAAATCAGTTTTAACATAGTTTCTTTTAATGGAGCATGGTATAGTTGGTACTCCTGGATCTCCAGTTCCTTTGGTACTCCACCCTTAAAAGTATAATTAGCAAGCATGGTGGAAATTTCAGCTTCTGGTATCTTTATTTTATTTGTAACAATATCTTTCATATACTTAGCATAAGGATTCATCTTACGGAAATTCACTTTGGCTCTCAGGTCCAGATGCTCCTGCTATCTGGACCATAGGCCTGCATCAAGATTCCCACATAGCCCAGTATTCAGTCTCGTATTTCCAGTTTAAAGTACTCGGCATGGACCACCTGACAATTGTACGGGGGAGCGATAGAAGTCAAATGCCTTGTCTAGTCCAGATGGTGGGAGACGGATATGTACAAAACCAATGATGGAAGTGGACCAACAGTGTGGAATGACGGCAGGCCACTCCAGATATTTCTCCCCTGCCACCCCACCTATATGTTCCTTGATGACCCACAAGTATATGAGATCTATCGTAGTCCTTTCTATAAGTAAGAGTGTCAAACCCAACGATGAGCAGAAGGAAATGACAAGTGGTTTTCAGTAAGGTATTCTCTACAAGCACTGAAATTGTAGGTAATAGATAGTTTTGTGATAAGATAATTTGTAATGAGTAACAACCAATGAAAGTAAATAAGGTGCAGCAAGGTGGCCCAATCCTTTTTGTAGCAAAGGACAAGCCTGGACATATGAGAATTATCATCAAGCTAGTTTCATCACATTCATATGATTCGCGTCCGGTACTTCGATAATTTGATATGTGGGTGGACCGGTGCTTGGGTACTGCCCTTACTTGGACAAGCATACCACTTATGATTAACCCCTATTGCAAGCATCCGCAACTACAAAAGAAGTATTAAGGTAAACCTAACCACAGCATGAAACAGATGGATCCAAATCAGCCCCTTACGAAGCAACGCATAAACTAGGGTTTAAGCTTCTGTCACTCTAGCAACCCATCATCTTCTTATTAATTCCCAATGCCTTCCTCTAGGACCAAATAATGGTGAAGTGTCATGTAGTCGATGTTCACATAACACCACTAGAGGAGAGAAAACATACATCTCATCAAAATATCGAACGAATACCAAATTCACATGACTACTAATAGCAAGACTTCACCCATGTCCTCAGGAACAAACGTAACTACTCACAAAGCATATTCATGTTCATAATCAAAGGAGTATTAATATGCATAAAGGATCTGAACATATGATCTTCCACCAAGTAAACCAATTAGCATCAACTACAAGGAGTAATCAACACTACTAGCAACCCACAGGTACCAATTTGTGGTTTTGATACAAGATTGGATACAAGAGATGAACTAGGGTTTGCAGAGGAGATGGTTCTGGCGAAGATGTTGATGGAGATTGACCCCCTCCCGATGAGAGGATCGTTGGTGATGATGATGGTGATGATTTCCCCCTCCCGGAGGGAAGTTTCCCAGACAGAACAGCTCTGCCGGAGCCCTAGATTGGTTCCGCCAAGGTTCCACCTCGTGGCGGCGGAGTTTCGTCTCATGAGCTTTTCCTCTAATTTTTTCCAGGATAATAGACCTCATATAGCAGAAGATGGGCATCGGGGGACCACCAGGGGGCCCAGGAGACAGGGGGCGCGCCTTGTAGGGGGGGACACCCTCCTGGCCAAGGTGTGGGCCCCCTTAGGTACTTTCTTTGCCCAATAATTCTTATTAAATCCAAAAATGACTTTCGTGGAGTTGTGGGACTTTTCGAGCTGTGCAGAATTGGTTTCCAATATTTGCTCCTTTTCCAGCCAGAATTCCCACTGCCGGCTTTCCCCCTCTTCATGGTAAACCTTGTAAAATAAGAGAGAATAGCCATAAGTATTGTGACATAACGTGAAATAACAACCCATAATGCAATAAATATTGATATTGAAGCATGATGCAAAATGGACGTATCAACTCCCCGAAGCTTAGACCTCGCTTGTCCTCAAGCGGAAGCCGAAATAGAAAAATATCTCCACATGATTAGAGATAGATGTGTCGATAAAAATACAGTACGGATATGAGGGCATCATGATCATTCTTATAACAACAACATATATAGATTTTGTCATATGATTTCTTATGTTTAAGTAACAATCGATTCACAATATCAAGTATGGAACATAAACTTCATTGGAAACTAACAAACTATAATCTTAGTCATTGAAGTAGTTGCAATTTATCATAACATCAGAAAGAGTCAGGAATAGAGCTTTTCAGCAAGTTCACATACTCAACTATCATATAGTCTTCTACAATTGCTAACACTCATGCAATAGTTATGGTTATGGAGTTTTAATCGAACACTGAGAAAGACAGGGGCTTATAATGTTACCTCCCAACGTATTCACCTTTAGGTGATGTCAAGAATAATAGTTAATGCTAACGAACATCCAATTGGATATATATATCAGGATCTTTCTAACACGAGGTGCTTGCCAAAGGATAAAATGAAAAAGGGAAACATGAAGATCACCTTCATTCTTGCATAAAGTAAAAGAGATAAAGTAGAAATAGGACCTTCGCATAGGGAAGCAGAGGTTGTCATGCGCTTTTAGGGTTGGATACACCAAATCTTAGTGCGAAAGAACGTCACTTTATATTGCCACTTGTATATGGACCTTTATTATGCAGTCCGGCGCTTTTATTGCTTCCATAACAAGCTCGTATAAAGTTTATTTTCTCCGTACTAATAAGTCATGCATATTTAGAGAGCATTTTTTATTGCTTGCACCGATGACAACTTACTTGAAAGATCTTACTCAATCCATACGTAGATATGGTGGACTCTCATGGCAAAACTGGGTTTAAGGATATTTGGAAGCACAAGTAGTATCTCTACTTGGTGCTCGGAATTTTTGGCTAGCATGAGGGGGAAAGGCAAGCTCAACATGTTTGAATGATCCATGACAACATACTTTAACTGAGATGCGAGAAAACATAAACCATTACGCTGTCTTCCTTGTCCAACATCAACTCTTTAGCATGTCATACTTTAATGAGTGCTCACAATCATAAAAGATGTCCAAGATAGTATATTTATATGTGAAAACCTCTCTTTCCTTATTACTTCCTATTAATTGCAACGATGACCAAAACTACGTTTATCAATTCTCAATAACTCTTAAGCCTCATACTTTCGATGTGTGAAGTAATTACTATCCACAAGATCGATATGAACTCTTTTATTCTTTTTATTCTTTCTATTTTTTTCTCAAGATCATATCAAGATAGCAATGCCCTTGACTCAACACTAATCTTTATTATAGATAAATCACGGACTCGATTACATAGAGATCACAAAGCAAAACTCAAAACTAATTCATACCAAGACTTCAATCTACTAGATCAAGATATTACTAAAAGGAACGAACTAAGTAAAACAGTAAAGATAGGAGTGTGATGGTGATATGATACCGGGGCACCTCCCCCAAGCTTGGTAGTTGCCAAGGGGAGTGCCCATACCCATGTGATTATGTCCTCGGAGGTGATGAAGGTGGTGATGATGATGATGGATAATCGCACATCGAGCGTAAAAGCTCCTCCAACTTACAGATAATGCCCTTGAGTCCGGCGATATGATCCTTCAACAAAAAAAATTCCTGTGTGATATACTTGTTTTGTATGCGAGCCAACTCAATCATCTTGAAAGCTTCAATCTCAGTCGGGGTAAAGAGGTTAGGAAGAGGTTGGGGATGTCTTCTTCTTTCGCCACTGGAGCTTGATACTCCATGACCTTCTTGATCCATTCATCCCTACTGATCTCCTCCGGTTCTTCTCTTTTCATCTCTATCTTCAATAGCCAAGCAGCCTTGTCTTCATTGTTGGAGGAGGGTGATGTCATGATGCTCTAAATCTATCAAACAAATAGCTCAAAACAAAGACAAAATATTTTTGCGTGATACGGTGGTCAAAACTTTCGGGAGATTATATAATGAATTTTTACCGACCAAAATACATAACGTGCAAGAAAACGGAGTCCAGGAGGCACACAAGGTGTCCACGAGACAACGACACGCCCTATAGGGGGGGGGGGCGCCCTCCACCCTCGTGGATGCCTCGTGTCCTTCCTAGATTACTTCTTTCTTCCATAAATTTTTAAATATTCCAAAACGTAGGAAAAATGCCATTAGAATTGTTTTGGAGTCATTTTACTTACCGTACCCTTACCTATTCCTTTTCGGAGTCTGAAACATTCTGGAAAGTGTCCCTTATGTATTCCTCCAGGGTTACGGTTTCAATAATATTAGTTTCAACATTAATAGGGTTACCTGAGATATAATGTTTGATTCTTTGACCGTTCACCACCCTCGGACTTGTGCCTTCGAAGTTGTTGATTTTTATGGCACCAGAACGATAGACCTCCTCGATAACGTAAGGACCTTCCCATTTAGAGAGAAGTTTTCCTGCAAAAAATCTTAAATGAGAGTTGAATAGTAACACATAATCACCTACGGTAAATTCTCGCTTTTGTATCCTTTTGTCATGCCATCTTTTAACTTTTTCTTTACTAGTTAAGTGCACGTGCTTTGCATGTCTATACTTCATTATGCACAAAAAGTAACGAATAATTCAGCTGGCCTGATACGCACAACATCTTTCCAATTTTAATGAGTATTGGAGAAAAATAGTCAGGGCATGTTATGTAGGTAAAACTGATATATTCAGATCAGTTAATTTCACCTAGCCTCATATGTCGTGAAAACATGCCAGGGGGGCTGAGACAGGAGCGACTGGAGCCGGGGGTGGGGAGTCTTAGGTTGACAGGTTCGGGTGTAAGGGGGTTGCTGGGAGCTTGCTGGGTATGAAATTTGGCATGATATAGAGGGTGGCCAAGGAGAAGAGGAGGTGGACTTGAGCAGGGCAAAGGGTGGGGCGGTGTGTTGTTGGGCCGGAGTTGGACGATGGTTCCAAATTAAAGAAGAAAAAGACCAGAATGCCAAGGAAGATGAAGCTGTTTTGGCTGGATTTGGATCAAACCGCATACATAACTTACTGAAACAAAAAAATAGGCACATGATATGTAGGTGGCCCCCTTGATTCAACATTTGAAGGAGTTGTTAAATCTCTTTTTGCTTGTCATTTTAGCTAGACATTTTTTTCACATCTCTTTTATCCCAGTTAGTGCAGAGTGTCAACAAAACCTTAAATAAACCATTCATCTCTTTATCCTATATTTTTTTCATATTCTTTTGATTCTTCTTTCAGAAAGATTTCCAACAAGTAAAGTTTTTTTTACAAACATTCCAACATGTAAAGTTGATCCTTATGTTAGGTCCATATGGCGGACGATGTGAACAGTATATAGATGCAACTTTCTTAAATATTAAAATAATCACATCTCACGCATCTTGAATATAAACATGAAAAAGATGATAAATTATTTTGGGAGGTTCTCAAATATGTGTGAAATTATTTTATTATCAACATATATCTTCTTAATTATTGATTTCGATAATATAAAAAATTATCTATTTACATTATGTCCATATGATGTGCGTACTTTGGAAGGTGTGAAAATTATTGTTTTTTGGGTGAAAATAATACGCATTTAACTATGTGCGCATATTGCTTTAAATATAGATCGATAAGAAATGTAAAAGAAGAAAAGCAACATTATACTATTTACCTTAGAAAAAGCACATAGGATTTTTTTTTTCTTTCTTGCAATTATACGAACTTTGAATGCATCAATCCATGTTTCAAAACAAAACACGTAATCCAAAAAAAACGTAAAATTTTATTGGCGGGTGGACAAGCATGACTTTTTTTTAACGTCAACACAGTCTTTTTTTTACTTCAACACAGGTAGGTGTTTATTTTTTTATTATGCAGCATAGTAACTCTTCGTTTGTATCATGGACACTTGAAGCATTTTGAGGTTCATTTATTTCTGGAGCTTTCTACCGAGTAGGCATTTCTTTTATTCCACGGGTTGTGGAGGGAATCTGGCAGAGTAGCTATAAAGAGAAAAGAATCATGTGGAGCTTTCTGGAACATGCAGGATGGGTCCCATATATCACATGCGCTGTACAAGCCTGGCCGCTGCCATGTGCGCATGCAAGGGCCTGCACAAACGCGAATCCCTTGAATAACAGCCGTAGGATGTTCCTATCCAACGGTATATATTGGCCCACAATGATTTAGCACCCAAGCAAACAAATGTGATCCATTGGATTGAACCTATCCAACGGCTCATATTTTGAGTTACACGTATACTATATAGTAGTATAGAAATAGCTTGGCATTTTCATATGCTTGGGTTTTCCATTCATTAAGTGAGCTAATGTCAAATAACCTCTTCTCACCGGCATGTTTGAAATCGTAGTTGAGCTCTTTAATAGCCCAATATGCCTTATGTTCAAGTTCAAGAGGTAAGTGACACGCTTTTCCATAAAACATCTTATACGGAGACATACCCATAGGATTTTTATATGCAGTTCTATAGGCCCATAATGCATCATAAAGTTTATTGGACCAACTCTTTCTAGACCTATTAACAGTCTTTTGCAAAATTAATTTTGAGCTCTCTATTGCTCAACTCTACTTGACCACTAGACTATGGGTGATAAGGGGATGCAATTCTATGATTAACATCATACTGAGCAAGCATTTTATGGAAAGCACCATGAATAAAATGTGAACCACCATCAGTCATAAGATATCTAGGGACTCCAAACCTCGTAAAAATAACTTCTTTAAGCATCTTAATACAGGTGTTATGATCAGAACTACTAGTTGGAATAGCTTCTACCCACTTAGTAACGTAATCAACAGCAACTAAAATATGTGTATATCCATTAGAGGCAGGAAAAGGTCCCATATAATCAAAGCCGCAAACATCAAATGGTTCAATAACAAGAGAATAATTCATAGAAATTTCTTGACATCTACTAATATTACCAATTCTTTGACATTCATCACAAGACAAGACAAACTTACGGGCATCTTTAAAGAGAGTAGGTCAATAAAAACCGGATTGCAATACCTTATGTGCAGTTCTGTCTCCAGTGTGGTGTCCTCCATATGATTCGGAGTGACACTTGCATACGATTTGTTCTTGTTCATGTTAGGAACACGACGTCTAATAACACCATCTACTCCTTCTTTATATAGGTGTGGGTGATCCCAGAATTAATGTCTTAAATCGTAAAAGAACTTTTTCTTTTGCTGGTATGTGAAACTAGGTGGTATAAATTTAGCAACAATGTAATTAGCATAATCAGCATACCATGGAGCAGCACGAGAAGCATTAATGACCGCTAATTGTTCATCAGGAAAGCTATCATCAATAGGTAATGGGTCATCAATAACATTCTCTAGCCTAGATAAGTTGTCTGCAACGGGGTTCTCAGCTCCCTTTCCTATCAATAATATGCAAATCAAATTCTTGAACCCAGAGAACCCATCTAATAAGTCTAGGTTTAGCATCCTTCTTTTCTATAAGATATTTAATAGCAGCATGATCAGTGTGAATAGTAACTTTAGAATCAACAATGTAAGGTCTAAACTTATCACAAGCAAATACAACTCCTAAGTATTCTTTTTCAGCAGTAGCATAATTTCTCTGGGCGGAATCAAGAGTCTTACTAGCATATTGAATAACATCTAATTTCTTATCAACTCTCTTCCCTAGAACAACACCTATAGCATAATCACTATCATCACTAATAATTTCAAAAGGTAAATTCCAATCAGGTGGTGAACAACAGGTGCAGTGATCAAATCTTTCTTAAGTATTTCAAATGCTTCTACACAATCATCATCAAAGACAAACAAAATATCTTTTTGCAATAAATTAGTCATAGGCCTAGAGATTTTAGAAAAGTCCTTAATGAACCTCCTGTAAAAACTGGCATGACCAAGGAAACTTCTTATACCTTTAATGTCCTTGGGACATGGCATCTTTTCAATAGCATCAACTTTAGCTTTATCAACTTCAATACCTCTTTCAGAAATTTTATGCCCCAAGACAATGCCTTCATTAACCATAAAGTGACACTTTTCCCAATTTAGGACGAGGCTAGTGTCTTTACATCTCCGCAAAACTCGATCAAGGTTGCTCAAGCAATCATCAAAAGAGGATCCATAAACGGAGAAGTCATCCATGAATACCTCGCAAATCTTTTCACAAAAGTCAGAGAATATAGCCATCATGCATCTTTGAAAGGTAACAGGTGCATTACATAAACCAAAAGGCATATGTCTATAAGCAAATGTACCGAAAGAGAAAGTAAAAGTAGTCTTTGATTGATCTTCCGCTGACACGGGTATTTGAGAGAAACCAGAATAACCATCTAGAAAGCAGAAATGTGTATGTTTGGATAGTCTTTCTAGCATTTGATCAATAAAAGGTAAAGGGCAATGATCTTTCTTAGTAGCTTTATTCAACTTACGGAAATCAATTACCATCCTATAACCTATAATATTTCTTTGCGGAATCAATTCATCTTTATCATTAGGAACAGCAGTAATTCATCCCTTTTTCGGGACACAATGGACAGGGCTTACCCATTCACTATCAGCAACGGGATAAATAATACCTGCCTCAAGGATCTTTAATATCTCCTTTCTTACCACTTCTTTCATCTTTGGGTGTAATCGCCGTTGAGGATCTCTGACGGGTTTGGTATCTTTTCCCACTTTAATTTTGTGTTGGCATAGAGTGGGACTAATGCCCTTAAGATCATCCAGAGTATATCCAATAGTAGCGAGGTGCTTCTACAGAGTTTTCAATAATCTTTCCTCTTCCTGCTCTGAAAGGTTAGCACTAATAATAACAGCATATATCTTCTTTTCATCAAGATAAGCATATTTAAGATTATCAGGTAATGGTTTGAGTTCAAACACGGGATCACCCTTGGGTGGAGGAGGATCCCCTAGGATTTCAATAGGTAAGTTGTGTTTGAAGATAGGCACCTGCTGAAGGAATACTTCGTCTATTTCCCTTTCTTTCATTCATAAACATATCATGTTCATGGTCTAGCAAATATTGTTCTAGCGGATCAGTAGGAGGCACGGCAATATAAGCAAGACCAATTATTTCATCTTTACTAGGTAATTCTTTATCACGGGGTTGTCTACGAAATTTAGCAAAATTAAACTCATTAGTCATATCATCTAAGCCAATCGTAACAACATCCTTTTTGCAATCAATCCTAGCATTAATAGTATTCAAGAAGGGTCTACCAAATATAATGGGACAAAAGTCATCTTGTGGGGAACCCAGAACAAGGAAATCAGCAGGGTATTTGACCTTCCCACAGAAGACTTCAACATCTCTAACAATCCCAAAAGGCTTAATAGTATCTCTATTGGCAAGCTTAATTGTAACATCAATATCTTCCAACTCAGCGGGTGCAATATCGTGCATAATTTCTTTATATAAGTCATAGGGTATTGCACTAGCACTAGCACCCATATCACATAAGCCATGATAACCATGATCTCCTATTTTAACAGAAATAACAGGCATGCCTACAACAGGTCTATGTATCTTAGCATCTGGTTTTGCAATATTAGCAACTTCATCACATAAATAGATAACATGCCCATCTATATTATCATCCAAGAGATCTTTAACCATAGCAATACTAGATTCAACTTTAATTTGCTCAGGAGGTGTATAAGTTCTAGTATTACTCTTACGAACAACAGTTGAAGCTTTAGCATGATTATTTATTCTAACAGGAAAACGTGGCTTCTCAACATACGTAGTAGGAACAATAGGATCATTATAAGTAATAGTCTTTTCTTCAACTGTAATAGGTGCAACTACTTTTACTTCAATGGGAGGATTATATTTAAACCACTTCTCCTTAGGTAGATCAACGTGAGAAGCATCGGTATCCATAAAAGATTTAACACAATCAAACTTTGGTGTTATACCTGATTCCTTACCATCGTCAGAACCCCAATCTTTAGAGTAGCGTTTAATTCTTTCCAATAAGTCCCACTTGAATTCAGTAGTCTTCAGCATATAAGAACCAGCACAGGAAGTATCGAGCATGGTGAGATCATTGAGAGAAAGCCGAGCATAAAAATTTTGAATAATCATTTATCTTGAGAGCTCATGATTGGGGCATGAATATAACATTGACTTAAGCCTCCCCCAAGCTTGAGCAATGCTTTCTCCTTCGCAAGGCCAAAAATTATATATGCAATTATGATCATGGTGAACAAGATGCATAGGATAGAACTTCTGGTGAAATTCCAACTTCAATCATTTATAGTTCCAAGATCCCGTATCATCACATAGCCTATACCATGCCAATGAATCTCCCTTCAAAGATAAAGGGAAGACCTTCCTCTTAACAACATCATCGGGAATACCTGCAAGCTTAAATAATCTCCAAACTTCATCCACAAAGATAAGGTGTAAATCGGGATGCAATGTTCCATCTCCTGCAAAGGGATTAGCTAGCAGTCTCTCTATCATACCCGAGGGAATTTCAAAGTAAAAATTTTCAGTAGGTTCAGTAGGTTGAGGAGCAACTCTTTGCTCTACTGGTCAGGGTGAAGATACCCCGAACAAGCCCCTCAAAGGATTAGTTTCCATAGTAACAACTGACAGAAAATTTCAGCACACTATATAAATGTTTCCTTACCAAGTTCCACTCACCAAAGGCGCTTCACTCCACGGCAACGGTGCCAGAAAAGAGTCTTGATGACCCACAAGTATAGGGGATCTATCATAGTCCTTTCAATAAGTAAGAGTGTCAAACCCAAGAAGGAGCAGAAGGAAATGACAAGCGGTTTTCAGTAAGGTATTCTCTGCAAGCACTGAAATTGTAGGTAATAGAAACTTTTGTGATAAGATAATTTGTAACGAGTAACAAGCAATGAAAGTAAATAAGGTGCAGCAAGGTGGCCCAATCCTTTTTTTAGCAAAGGACAAGCCTGGACAACTTCTTATAATGATAAAAGCGCTCCCGAGGACACATGAGAATTATCGTCAATCTAGTTTCATCACGTTCATATGATTCGCGTTCGATACTTTGATAATTTGATATGTGGGTGGACCGGTGCTTGGGTACTTCCCTTACTTGGACAAGCATCCCACTTATGATTAACCCCTATTGCAAGCATCCGCAACTACAAAAGAAGTATTATGGTAAACCTAACCACAACATGAAACAGATGGATCCAAATCAGCCCCTTACGAAGCAACGCATAAACTAGGGTTTAAGCTTTTGTCACTCTAGCAACCCATCATCTACTTATTACTTCCCAATGCCTTCCTCTAGTCCCAGATAATGGTGCAGTGTCATGTAGTCGACGTTCACATAACACCACTAGAGGAGAGACAACATACATCTCATCAAAATATCAAACGAATACCAAATTCACATGACTACTAATAGCAAGACTTCACCCATGTCCTCAGGAACAAACATAACTACTCACAAAGCATATTCATGTTCATAATCAGAGGAGTATTAATATGCATAAAGGATCTGAACATATGATATTCCACCAATTAAACCAATTAGCATCAACTACAAGGAGTAATCGACACTACTAGCAACCCACAGGTACCAATTTGTGGTTTTGATACAAGATTGGATACAAGAGATGAACTAGGGTTTGGAGAGGAGATGGTGCTGGTGAAGATGTTGATGGAGATTAACCCCCTCCTGTTGAGAGGATCGTTGGTGATGATGATGGTGATGATTTCCCCCTCCCATAGGGAAGTTTCCCCGGCAGAACAGCTCTGCCAGAGCCCTAGATTGGTTCTGCCAAGGTTCCATCTCGTGGCGGCGGAGTTTCATCTTGTGAGCTTTTCCTCTGATTTTTTCCAGGATAAAAGACCTCATATAGCCGAAGATGGGCACCGAGGGACCACCAAGGGGCCCAGGAGACAGGGGGCGCACCCTGTAGGAGGGGGGCGCCCCCACCCTCCTGGCCAAGGTGTGGGCCCCCTCAGGTACTTTCTTTGCCCAATATTTCTTATTAAATCCAAAAACGACTTTCTTGGAGTTGTGGGACGAATAGGTTTCCAATATTTTCTCCTTTCCCAGCCAGAATCCCCGCTGCCGACATTCCCCCTCTTCATGGTAAACCTTGTAAAATAAGAGAGAATAGCCATAAGTATTGTGACATAACATGAAATAACATCCCATAATGCAATAAATATTGTTATAAAAGCATGATGCAAAATGGATGTATCATTCCTCCTACCCAATCCCCACTATCTTCTTCCTCTACAAACTTCAGCTCATCCAAACACCACATATTCTCATAAACAGAGTCATGTTCCTCAGCCACCAATCGCCATGTCATTAATTTCTTTAACATTTGTTCCTCTGAATATCCTCACGCATGATGCAATACGCTTTGCTACAAGCGACCTATCCCAATGGGTGTGTCACTATAGATAGAAGGCTTCAGGTACTAGAGGTAGTACACACACATCACCCCCAGTAGGTACCCCATTTTCAAATTTTATATTTCAAACCAGAGCATGCACACACCACACCTTAGTCTAGGAAAAAGACAGATGCACCCTCTATAGTATCCAACACAGCAATACCTTATAGACTTCATGTTTTTGCATGCACAAAGACACATCTGACGATCTAAAAATGATAACAGTACATTTTTGTACATGGAACAACATGGTGTTCATCTGGAGAATATCCTACTACATAACTAAACAAACATGAGATGTTGTTTCCATAATGTTTTATTAAGGACCTGCACATTGTTTGTTTCGAGCTTCACAGCTATAGGATTTGTGCATGTATTTCACTTGTGCCTAGCCACACCACAGTTGCTGAACTTTCCTTATTTCCTTGCTTGCTTTCGGGCATCAACTCTGTCAGGACAAGTGGTCTTTTTATGACCCTTCCCTATGCATATGCTACAAAACCTTGTTCTCTTACTCAGCTCCTCATACGGTGTCTTCTCACGACTGTTTGTCGGTCTACCAGGTTTCCTCTTCTTCTTCTTAGGGGCTCCCAGAACGGCCAACCTCTCTACAGGCATCTGGTTCTCATCGCCCACCAGTGCAACAATGTTCTCTGCAGCCTGTGTTATCTGGTTGAACTTGTGCAATAGTCAGTCTGTCTTCTAGGCCAAGTCCATCCCTGCAATTTTTGTACTATGTCAACGAAGCAATGCAATTCTTGATTATCTCCATTCCTTTCTAGTAAGCCTCGACACATGGATCACCCAACCCAACCATCTCCATTACGTCCACATACAGTGCAGTATGTCGTTGATTCATCATCCTGCTACCAGCATGATCTCTCTAATAAACTTGCAGGTGTGTTGTGAGTATGTATGTCCCGCGCGTCCCTCATTCATCTCTTCATTATCAATTTTTGTGGTATCCCTGTACACCCCAGCACATTCATTACCTACAAAAGAGAACCACACTTACTACATTAATAAAAACAGAACAAATTACAACACCAAGATTAATCAGTGTAGGCCAACGTACATACTATGAGCATATGACGACACTTACGATTTTCACCATTTTTAGATATTTTTAGCTTGTAAACACCCCTTTCCCACTTCTCTTGTACATACTATGAGCATATGCACAACTTTGTATAATCTGCTTCTCTCAATCTCTTCAATCTTGTAAGCATGTGCCTTGTACAATAGCTCCCCATACCTTATACCAAACCCAAGCTCCCATGAATAGAGGTTGTAGAGATCACAAGCTTCTCAGAGTGAGTCAAATGTTAACCCAATCTCAGGCTCTATCATGTTGGGACCTAGCTTGTCAACATAACCTCTTATAGTTTGCTCTAGTGCACACACACTTTTCTGGGCATGGTGCGCGGTTAGGGGGTTGTTTGCCAACTATAACCCTAATCAAACAATAAAAAAGTCTCAACGTCATCAATGGATGGATTTATTCGAAATTTGGACTAAGCTACCATTTTTTCATAGATCAATTCTATTACTGGTTCATCCATCAGCTAAACTACCTAGATATATGAATTTTCCAATGGAACCATGTTTGCTTTTATGACAAGATCATCAATATGTACTGTACAGCTAAACTGCATAAAAAGTAATACTCACAAGATGCAGATTGCAACAAGAAGAAGATTCAGAAAATAAAAATCACATACCTTCTGATCCAACCAACCAGGGGCTTGAGGATCAATTTTCCCTCTGGAATGAGCTGAGGCTGCATCTGCACTCTCTCCCTGCTTTGCAATAATTGAATCCATGGCGAGCTGCCCATCCACTCGGGTGCCTCCTTGCTCAAACGCATCAGTGTTATCTCCCTCACTCGTTGAAGTCGGACACCGCCCCACCTCCGGTTTCGTCACTTATTTTCTCGCCATACACAGCACCACCGAGCCCCGCTGCTGAACTGGCAACTGCAGCAAGCATCTCGCATCTAGATCCGCCCCTGAATGAATTTTGGTCGGGCCTCCGCCCTACACCATTCCCATTAGAATGGCAACGCTACAAGCCTCATCCTCGAAAGGCAACCTGCAACGACATTCTCACCACAAATCAAGGGTCCAGCCGATGGATCGGAATCTCCATAGAACATCTATGCATTTTACAGGTGGTCCGAATGCATTGATTTTTACCTGTCAACTGGAGTCACTGGGAAATCTTCCGCCATTGGGGCCGTCGTCGTTCTTAGATCCATAGAACAGCTGCAAAAACGTCTAGAGTGCCTCGCTGCCCGACCTCTCTGTCATCGTCGCAGAGCTAGCCCTAGCTTATCACTACCCCAGAGCCCCCGCCCACGCCCACCCAGCTCGCTCAAAAACAATTGAGCCTTGCTGCTTACAAGTGGGCCATGGCAGACGGCCATCGCCGTGAATACTAAACACATGTACCATGCGTCTAGAGTACAGGTGGTAGGTGGCTGTCAAGTATGAAATGGCCGTCACATACACCGCCCGAGTGTACAGATGCCATTTCCACGTATAAATCATTTGTATTTATCAGTATTGTTTCGACAGAGACAGGTGTAACGGATCATGATGCAGGATGTGCGGCTGAGATTCCAGGTCCATCTGGACCCGAGAGCCAAAACGCTGCTCCCTTCATTTTAAGCATATCATTCAAACACATACGCAAAAGGATAGGTCTAATCATTTCAGCAAAGCGTTCAAAATCCTCATCATCCTTTTTCTTGGATGGCTTCGGAGGAAAAGGCATGGGTTTCTGAACCCATGGTTCTCTTTCTTTACTGTGCTTCCTAGCAATGAAATCTCTCTTATCAGAATGTTGATTCTTTGATTGTGGGTTATCAAGATCAACAGCATGTTCAGTCTTCGCCTCATTATTATTGCTAGGTTGAGCATCAACATGAACATCATCATTAACATTATCACTAGGTTCATGTTCATTGCCAAAATGTGTTGCAGCATCAGAAATAGAAATATCAATGGGATTCTCAGGTGTGTCTATAACAGATTCACTAGAAGCATGCAAAGTCCTATCTTTTTCTTTATTTTTCTTAGAGGACTAGGTGCCTCAATATTAGTTCTCTGAGAATCCTATTCAACTCTCTTAGGTTGGCCCCCAGGATACAAAGGTTCCCAGGTCATTCTAGCACCTCTAGTCATAACTCTAACAACATTATCACTGTTCTTATTATTTAATTAATTGAGCAAACCATCTTGTGCCTTCAGCACATGTTCTACTTGAGTGGTAACCATGAATGCATGTTTACTAATAAGCTTAAGGTCACCTTTAACTCTAGACATATAATCACTCAATTGTTTAACCATATAAGCATTATGTTTCAATTGTCTACCAACATAAGCATTGAAGTTTACTTGTTTAACGATAAAATTATCAAACTCATCCAAGCATTGACTAGCAGACTTATTATGAGGAATATCACCTTCATCAAATCTATAGAGAGAATTTACCATTACTACCTGTGTCGCGTTATCAAGACCATGTATTTCTTCAATAGGTGGTAAATTATTAACATCTTCGGCTTTAATTCCTTTTTCTTTCATAGATTTCTTTGCCTCTTGCATATCTTCAGGACTAAGAAATAAAATACCCCTTTTCTTCGGAGTTGGCTTAGGAGTTGGTTCAGGAAGTGTCGAATCATTATCATTACTCAATATATTATTCAATAGCAGTTCAGCTTGCTCAACAGTTCTTTCCCTGAAAACACAACCAGCACAACTATCCAAGTGGTCTCTGGAAGCATCGTTAGTCCATTATAAAATATATCAAGTATTTCATTTTTCTTGAGAGGATGATGTGGCAAAGCATTAAGTAATAGTAGAAGCCTCCCCAAGCTTGTGGGACACTCTCTTCTTTGATTTGCACAAAGTTATATATTTCCCTTAAAGAGGCTTGGTTCTTATGAGCGGGGAAATATTTTGCAGAGAAGTAGTAAATCATATCCTGGGGAATACACACTCAACCAGGAGCAAGTGAATTAATCCATATCTTAGCATCACCTTTAATGAGAAAGGAAACAATTTAAGGATATAGTAATAACGATTTTTTTCCTCATGAGTAAATAGGGTGGCTATATCATTCAATTTAGTAAGATGTGCCACAACAGTTTCAGATTCATAGCCATAAAAATGATCAGATTCAACCAAAGTAATTAACTCAGGATCGACAGAGAAATTATAATCCTTATCAGTAACACAGATAGGTGAAGTAGCAAAAGCAGAGTCATATTTCATTCTAGCATTCAGAGACTTCTCTTTCAGCTTAGCTAATAGTTTCTTAAGATCATATCTATCTTTGCAAGCGAGAAGGTCTCTAGGAGGTTCTTCATCCATAACATAACCCTTAGGTACAACAGGCAATTCATATCTAGGGGGAGAATCTTCATCATCACTTTCATCAATATTATCAGTTTCAATAATTTCATTCTCTCTAACCCTAGCAAGTTGTTCATCAAGAAATTCACCTAATGGAACAGTATTATCAAGCATAGAAGTAGTATCGTCATAAGCATCATGCATAGCAGAAGTGACATCATCAATAACATGCGACATATCAGAATCAATAGCAGGTGCAGGAGTAGGTGCCACAAATTTACTCATAAAAAAGGTGAATCAAGTGTAGAGCTAGATAGCAGTTCCTTACCTCCCCTCGTAGTTGAGGGAAAAATCTTGGTTCTTTCATCTTTCAAGTTCCTCATAGTGATCAACAGATATAAATCCCAAGTGACTCAAAGAATAGAGCTATGCTCCCCGGCAACGGCGCCAGAAAAGAGTCTTGATAACCCACAAGTATAGGGGGTCACAACAGTTTTCGAGGCTAGAGTATTCAACCCAAATTTATTGATTCGACACAAGGGGAGCCAAAGAATATTCTCAAGTATTAGCAGCTGAGTTTTCAATTCAACCACACCTGGAAGACATAATATCTGCAGGAAAGTATTTAGTAGCAAAGTAGTATGGAGGTAACAGTAACAGTGGCAAAAGTAACAATAGCAGTTTTATAGCAATCGTAACAGTGGCAATGGAGAAGTAACTAAACAAAAGTTCAATATGTGAAAATCTCGTAGGCAATGGATCAATGATGGATACTTATGTCGGATGCAATTCATCATGCAACAGTTATAACATAGGGTGACACAGAACTAGCTCCAGTTCATCAATGTAATGTAGGAATGTATTCCAAATATAGTCATACGTGCTTATGGAAAAGAACTTGCATGACATCTTTTGTCCTACCCTCCTGTGGCAGCGGTGTCCCATTGGAAACTAAGGGATATTAAGGCCTCCTTTTAGTAGAGTACTGGACCAAAGCATTAGCACTTAGTGAATACATGAACTCCTCAAACTACGGTCATCACCAGGAGTGGTCCCGATTGTTGTCACTTCGGGGTTGCCGGATCATAACACATAGTAGGTGACTATTGACTTGCAAGATGGGATCAAGAACTCACATATATTCATGAAAACATAATAGGTTCAGATCGGAAATCATGGCACTTGGGCCCTAGTGACAAGCATTAAGCATGGCAAAGTCATAGCAACGTCAATCTTACAACATAATGGATACTAGGGATCAAACCCTAACAAAACTAACTCGTTTACATGGTAAATCTCATCCAACCCATCACCGCCCAGCAAGCCTACAATGAAATTACTCACGCGGGGCGGTGAGCATCATGAAATTGGTTATGGAGGATGGTTGATGATGACGATGGCGGCAGATTCCCCTCTCCGGAGCCCCGAACTGACTCCAGATCAGCCCTCCCGAGAAAGATTATGGCTTGGCGGCGGCTCCGTATCATAAAATGCGATGAATCCTTCTCCTTTATTTTTTCTCCCAAACGTGAATATATGGAGTTGGAGTTGAGGTTGGTGGAGTTCTAGGGGGCCACAAGGTAGGGGGTGCACCCCAGGGGGTGGGCGCGCCCTGCACCCTCGTGGACAGGGTGTGGGCCCCTTACGCTGATTCTTTTGCTAATATTTTTTATTAATTCCAAAACGTGTCTCTGTGGATTTTTAGGTCATTCCGAGAACTTTTATTTCTGCACAAAAATAACATCATGGCAATTTTGTTGAAAACAGCGTCAGTCCGGGTTAGTTCCATTCAAATCATGCAAGTTAGAGTCCAAAACAAGGGCAAAAGTGTTTGAAAAGTAGATACCTTGGAGTTGTATCATTCCTCTTTAGCACCTCCACTGGCCTGCTGCGACATGGGATGTTGAAAATTTTGTGCACCACGTGTCTTGTAAAATGTATAGTCTTCAATTTATTACTGAAAAACAGAAAACATAAATGCAAAAAATGAGTTGTAGATTCAACAAATACAACAATGCAACAAATCACAAATGGCTCTGATGCACTAATATAAAATGCAAGAAACCTAAAAAGGCTTTACTCCACTATTATGGAATTTCAGTGGGAGAAAAGCAGCAGAACTAAAAAAACACTACTCAAAAATTGTAGTGTTGCATTGAAGATGAAAATGCATGAAAATTATATGCAGTAATTCGCTAGCTCAAAACAATGTAGGCTATGATGTTGTTGCAATAAATCAAAAAATGACATACTGGCCAACAGAAAAATACAGGAAAACCAAAACAAAGGTGTACCTGAACATGCTCCGTTCAGGATCGATTTTCATGATCAACCTATCCATGAAATCACTAGGTACAGAGAAATATCCTATATTCAGCAAAGATCCAAAACACCCCCTATTTATCACTACCCACTTATTAGCATGATCTTTCAATGGCATTTTCCCAATCGAATATAACCAAGACGCGGAAAATCTTGATGCGAAGGACCCATCGGTAGGTGCATCGTCATCCATTTGAGGATCGCTGCAAAAAAGAAAAAAAAAGATTAGATATCTAAATTTATTATAAGACATCTGAAACAACATGAACAACACTGCATTCAGTTGCTCAAAACACACAGCAATGCAACAGTTGGACACATCACTGCACCCATGATTGACCAATGTCTGAAAAAATCTCTAACCTATCAATTTTTATCATGGAAGCATCTTCTGAAGCATGCTTGCCATAAACAACCTTCTATCCATCTACTATCATAACCTATGAAAAATGATCTCTGAATCATGATCTAAATGCTGACATAAAAAACACTAGTTTCTGAATCAGCTATTGTCTCTACATGAAAAAGTTGAACAATTGAAAAAACTAAAACTACTATGTTCTATGATGTTGCTCCATTGAATCATAATCACAAAATAAAACTTCCATTCTAACATGACATCATCACTGTCTGTGTCAAAACCGGCGGATCTCAGGTAGGGGGTCCCGAACTGTGCGTCTAAGGCAAATGGTAAGAGGAGGCTGGGGACATGATGTTTACCCAGGTTCGGGCCCTCTCGATGAAGGTAATACCCTACTTCCTGCTTGATTGATCTTGATGATGTGAGTATTACAAGAGTTGATTTACCACGAGATCGTAGAGGCTAAACCCTAGAAGCTAGCCTATGATTATCCTTGTTCTTGTCCTATGGACTAAACCCTCCAGTTTATATAGACACCAGAGAGGCTAGGGTTACACAGAGTCTGTTACAGAGGAGGAGATCTACATATCCGAATCGCCAAGCTTGCCTTCCATGCAAAGGAGAGTCCCATCCGGACTCGGGACTAAGTCTTCAATCTTGTATCTTCATAGTCCAACAGTCCGGCCAAAGTATATAGTCCGGCTGTCCGAATACCCCCTAATCCAGGACTCCCTCAATAGCCCCTGAACCAGGCTTCAATGACGATGAGTCCGGCTCAAACGGGTCTGTCCAGCAAGGATTCAAAACTTAAGACAGAAAGCAAAACAAGAAAAGAATCATATAATACAATACACTCCAAGCAAAACTCATATTATGTGACGAATAAAAATATAGCTTCAAGTAAAATACCGATGGTTGTTAGAAGAAAGCGGGGATGCTACTCGGGGGCATCCCCAATCTTAGTTGCTTGCTACTTCTTTGAATATTATCTTGGAGTGCCTCGGGCATCCCCAAGCTTAGCCTTTTGCTAATCTTTATTCCTTCATCCATCGTAAGATAACTCAAAACTTGAAAACTTCAATCACACAAAACTCAAACAAAACCTTCGTGAGATCCGTTAGTATAAGAAACCAAACCACTACTACAAGTATTGTAGAAAACATATTCTTATTTTGTTTTTGCATTATATCTATTGTATTCCAACTTTTCTATTGCAAAAACTCATCAAAGAAAACCATAAAATCATCAAAACAAGCACACAACGCAAAGAAAACAGAATCTGTCAAAAACTGAACAGTCTGTAGGAATATGAATTTTTTGAATACTTCTGTAACTCCAAAAATTATTGAATAAATTGGTGGACGTGACTAATTTGCCTATTAATCCTCTGCTAAAAGAATGAACTCCAAATCGCTCTTCTGTTAAAAACGACAAATAATATCGTGGGCGCAAAAGTTTCTGTTTTTCAGCAAGATCAAATAAACCTCACCCAAGTCTTCCCAAAGGCCTTGCTTGGCACAAACACTAAATAAAACTCAACAAACACAATCATAACAGCAGCATAATTGTTCAAACACTCAAGAACAGAAAGAAAAAAGCAAAACTAAATTTCATTCATTCGGTTGCCTCCCAACAAGCGCTATCGTTTTACACCCCTAGCTAGGCATAACGCGTAGGATCTAAGTGTTGTCATCTTTGTTCTACAATTCTTTAAGCACACAGCTAGATTTTTTTGGAGAATTAGCAAGTAAGATAGCAAAACTTCTAGGCATAAAGTTGAGGAAATCATTCTTATCAATAGGAGCTCTTATAGTTTCAACAAAATTCGGGTGAATACTAATAATTTTAAGGTCCCCTTTGTCATTGCTAGAAGTTGCACCTTTGTTTTTAGTTACTTGAGTAGTCTTACAGATTTTCACGGGAGTTTTAGCGGAAGCAAAAGTTGTTCCTAGATTCAAAAAATATTCTTCCAGTTTATCAATCCTAGACGGGCTTTCTTCGATTCTTTCATGAATTATAGTTCCCTTTTCTTTTAGCAACTTAAAAACGTCTCCTGCTTTTCACCCAGCTTTAGTAGCATAACTTTGCATTTTTTTCTATCCAAATTTTCAATATGCTCTACGGTAAGCATTTTATTTTCAATAGCATCAAGTCTTTCCATCACATGTTCGAGAGTCAATATTATTTCATTGATCACGAGTGGTAGTGAACCCACTAAATTTCTCAAAGCATTAAAAGCATCAAGAGTAGGACAGATCAAGAAATTCCCACTAGTAATCATATCAAGGATGAATCTATACCAAGTGGTAATTGAGGGAGTCCTGGATAAGGGGGTATCCGGACAGCCGGACTATATACATCGTTCGGACTATAGAAGCGTCAAGATACAAGACTCAAGACTTCGCCTCGTGTCCGGATGGGACTCTCCTTTGCGTGGAAGACAAGCTTGGCGATCCTGATATTATATTTCCTTCCTTGTAACCGACTCCATGTAAACCCTAGCCCTCCGGTGTCTATATAAACCAGAGAGCATGGTCCTTAGAAGGCTGATCACAATTACAATCATACCATCATAGGCTAGCTCTTAGGGTTTAGCCTCTACGATCTCATGGTAGATCTACTCTTGTACTACAGATATCTTCAATATTAATCAAGAAGGAAGTAGGGTTTTACCTCCATCGAGAGGGACCGAACCTGGGTAAACATTGTGTCCCTTGCTTCATGTTACCATCAGCTTAAGACGCACAGATCGGGACCCCCTACCCGAGATCCTCCGGTTTGACACCGACATTGGTTCTTTCATTGAGAGTTCCTCTGTGTTGTCGCTACAAGGCTTGATGGCGTCTTCAGTCATCAACAACACGGTCCAAGGTGAGACTTTTCTCCCCGGACAGATCTTTGTGTTCGGCTGCTTCGCACTGCGGGCCAATTCGCTTGGCCAGTTGGAGCAGATCGATAGCTTCACCCCTGGCCACCAGATCAGGTTCGGAACCTTGAACTACACGGCAGATGTCCGCAGAGACTTGATCTTCAACAGATTCGAGCCTGCGCCAGGAACGCCGGACAATCACGACGAGCACGGCCTAGACTTGGTGTCCGGCTCATAGCCACGGGAAAGAGTCTGCAAAGAAAGCAAGAGCAGCTTCAAGTTGACCAAGATTTGCTAGCGGATAGGTGGACTAACATCCTGGCCACTGAAACATACAGATTGGCCGTCCTAGCAACGGGCATACGAGGCACAACTGGCTACCTCAACCTCAGAAGGAGAACCAAAGGCACACAATCCAAATTCCACACACCACCACGGTCCAAGACAGCAAAAAGGATACACAAAGAGGCATCCTAAAGCCCCAGCACAGCGGTCATAAATGTCAAGCCAAGATAGCTGGCGCCAAGGCCAGCAACCCCCAGCCCGGTCAACGGACAAAGAATGGCTCAAGCCTATTCGTCCCGAGCCACATACTTGATCAACCGTGTGCAATTCACGGTACTCCAAGAAAGATAGCAAAACACACCAATAGAGAATGTCGGATCTTCAAAACAAAGAGACCGGTTGTGTGCCGAAAACAATGAAGGGAGGCGTCTAGTCAAGAGCCCCCCCCCCCTATCATATAAACCATGGCAATTCAATTGCCATATACCAAGACCTAGTAGTCCAGGGGCTCCACAATACACAAAGCCCCCATGGGTATAAATTCACAAGTAGCTCCCTCTACAAGATGTCAGGCGCAAAGGCCAAGTTCATTGGCCTATCGCCCTAACGATCGTTCTCAGATGACCAACAACAAAAAAAAACGCCGCATCATCGGCGCATTCCCCCTAGACGGTAGCTCACCGTCTGCTAATGGGATAAACCATGCTGACTAGATTCCACGTGGTAGACCATAAGGCCAATGCCAGTGATATATTCACGCCTGCGTACAAAGCCAAACCCTGCCACTAGAGCGGAAATCATACAGCCGCCAGAGTAACAAGTTGGGCATGCCTATCATTATTTTGATATGACATCCAACTACCCGGACACCAACTGAGGAGTCCGGACTACTTCTCGGAATCGTGGCTGGGGTCACCAGGGTCTGATCAGGAACCTTTAGACCAACCACAGGAGGATGCTCGGCGGCCTCCGCGCACTTGTCTTCACAAACTAACTTTTATGCAGAATAGGTTTGGCGGCGTGAAGTCGGCCCGGACACACAAGGATAGGACCATGCAGGTAGACGGCAGTTTGGATTCACCTTTGATCCATTCACAGCCCCCTCCAGTCCGGCCACCACAGGTTCCGCCAGAAAACACTACAAAAAAAGACACATCCGTGACAGATTGGGCGGAACGAATTTTTTTTCTGTCATGCATATGACACTTCTATGACGATAATTGTGACAAAACCTGGTATCATCATAGATGTGGTGGGCTCCTACTTCTATGACAAAAAATCATGACAGGAAATGGGCTTTTCGTCCTGGGCGGGCCGGAGACGCAGCTGCATGACATTCTTTGGGTCGTCCATGATGGAAAAACCGTGGTAGAAGCGAGGGGGAGAAAAATTTCGGGGAGTTGGCGGTTACGGTGGGAGGTCGGGGGCGGAGCGATGCGCGTTTCTCTTGTACGTACGCGTGTGTGTACGAGGCGTTGGCTCTAACTGAAGCCGATCGAGGCATTGGGCTCTAACTGAACCCGAGCGATTGCACTGCAGGCTACGCGTTATTGAACCCGAGCGATCGATCGATGGCTGTTAACTGAAAACGATGGAGCGATTCCTTCGCTACTGCTGCTCACTGAAGCCGATTGATGCTGCCTCTAGGATGAAAAGTGA
>NC_041381.1:122624379-122650407 GCF_002162155.2 Triticum dicoccoides | reverse complement strand
GATGAATAGTAGACGGTGGAGGGGTGGCCGTGGAGGGGTGCTTGAACAGGAGCCCGTGGTCTGGAGGGCTGGATGGACAGTACACGATGGAGGGGTGGTTGAACAGTAGCCGGTGGACTAGCGCGCGGTGGAGGCTGGATGAACAGGAGCCCATGGAGGCTGGAGTAGGTCGACGGTAGCCCGTGGAGGCTGGAGGAGGTCGATGGTGGAGATGAACAGTATCCCGTGGAGTCCCGTTTTGCGGTACGCCACACCCCTTCCCCCCTGTTTCGACCATAGCGCTCCAACACAAGTCGGTTTAGTCCGTTTAGCTGTACGCCACACCCCTCCCGATCAAGAGGAGCCCCGTTTCGACCGTAGGATGTCCCTTTCCTCCATTTTGCGGTACGCCAGGCCCCTCCTGATCAACAGGATCCTGTTTCAAACTTGGCCGGTCGAACACAAGGCCGTTTCCTCTGTTTTGCAGTACAACATGCCTCGTTTCCATCGCCTGTTCCGTCCAAGCCCTCCCAATGAACACGACCATGCATTCCGTTGTGACCCAGCCGGTTGGCTCCCCATGAACACGACGATGACGCTATTTCTCCGTTCCAACCCAGCCATGTATGTATGCGCGAGTAGGCGTTAGAGACCCTTCCCGTATGTACGTACATGGTCGTATTTTCTTTCTTGCACCCTCGCCTGCGAAGGTGTAGCTATTGGGTCCCAGCAGTCAGGGGGGCGAATCGTTTTCTTGCCCGGACGCACTTCCTTGCGTGCGAAGGTGTAGCTGGTGGGTCCCAACAGTCGGGGGGCGAATCGTTTTTTTTCGGATGCACTTCCTTGCGTGCGAAGATGTAGCTGGTGGGTCCTAGCAGTCAGGGGGGCGAATCATTTTTTTCGGATGCACTTCCTTGCGTGTGAAGATGTAGCTCGTGGGTCCCAGCAGTCAGGGGGCAAATCATTTTTTCGCGAAATACGGTAGCCCGTCCGGTGGGTCCCCGCTGTCAGGTGGAGGAATAATTATTTTGCGCGTAATAAGGAGTCACTTCCTTGCGGCTGCCGTGGACCCAGCTGTCAGCCTCTCCACGTATAGTTCACGTCCGATGGAAGTCGTTCCTTGACCATGTTCACCATGATGGTGGACAACGGTGAGGCCTAGGAAGGGGACGACGCGGAGCCGGGGAAGACGCGGCAGTGGATGCACAGGCGGAGAGGAGTACAAGGGTTCACTGGTTCGACTGCGCTGCCGTCGCCGCAGAATAACAGGGGGTGTGGGTCAGTGGGTGAGTGGAGGGATGGCCTGGCCAGCGGTGGGAGTAGTAGGGGGTGGTGAGGCCTCCGCGGCAGCACAGCCGGCCACGGGAGGCAGGAGTAGGCACCAGGACCGGCGCTGCTTTGGGCGGCTGGAGCAAGAAGACCAGAGGTTGAAGAAGCAGGACGTTCGTTGGATGGACATCGTACGGTCACTGCAGCTAGAATCGTTTGTATTGACTAAGTTGACAAAGCCCTTGGTACGTCAACTTAGTAGGCCCACAGGTCAGCTTCCAAAATGGTGCGCCCCAGATGTCAGGGGGATGAATCATTTTTTGGGCGAGTGAAGCTAGAATATTCGAGATTGAAGAAGAAGCACGGCATCCGTTGGATGCACATCCAACGGCCACTGCTGCTAGAACCGTGTGTTGACTATAAGTTGACAAAGCCTTGCATACCCGTCAACTCTGTTTTTTTAGGGGACGCGTCAACTTAGTAAGGCCAGAAGTGTGTGGCAGAGAACTTATAGCCCATTTGAGATTTGTAAGAATGTGTAGCCCATTTTTGAATTCTAATGGAATTTACTACAACCCATTTACAGTTTATAAAAGTACAACCCATTTCAACGAACTGTTCAAAACAGAATTCAATAAAATTTCCCACATTTTGATGGGATCCGAATATTTTTACCCCGAAATTTTAGTTTGAGTAAATACAATTTCAATATAAATTTAGATTGCATAAAAATCCAACGAAACATTCCGCTCGCAACAATTAATGAAATTAAAATTTTCAATATTTCCAAAAACAATATTTTATAAAGTAATCACTGTTTGGTGCATTTTTTTATAGTTACTACCCAGTTTTTATAATTACATCCCATTTATTATTTCTTAAAGCCCATTTTCTTGTTAAGCCTAATGCATCCCTCCTAAGAAAGATTTGCTGCCCAGCGGGGCAGAGAATGATAACTTGACCTTGCCTGGGTATTCCTAAAAAAAAGTATAACTGGGCTAGCCCTTTTCAGCTTGAAAAAAAATTAATATCTGGGTTGGATATCTGGCCTAGGCTAGACGGGCCACAGCTCGCCCAGTTAATACCTGCAGCGATGTTTTCGTTGTAGTTCACAGGAGAAAAATTAATATCTGGGGTAAACATCAAAAAATTATGCAATGCTCACTCCTCAAAAACACAAATACTGCTCGAGCTGCTTGGTCCCAGCTGTCGGCTGCTTCTTGTGCAATTCTCTTGTTTATTGACTACTCCCTCCTTTCCGGTTTATAATGCTCAATTCAAAAATCTCACCAATCAAGATAGATGGCGAGTGGTGGAATACTTTTTCTAGTTTTGCAAAAGCACCTAATTAATGCTCTTGTTATCCTCAAAAAATTATGTTTATCAATGCATTAATTGCAATGCATGCATGCATAAAGTACATGCATTGGTCAATTTTCTCTTAATACTTGCATGCAATGATTTAATGCACCTTGGAATCTGAACATGTGATGGAAAACAACCAAATTGAGCCTTATAAAATGGAAAAACTAAAATTTTGAGATAAGCCCTATAAACCAGAAAGGAGGGAGTACATAGGCAGACAATGGTGTGGGACTGTGATGTCAGGAAACGAGGAGGAAGCAAAATAAATTATAGTTATATATATATATATAATAAGGAGGCACTTGCGTACGTGAGGCTATGGACCTGATGGGTCCCCATTGTCATCCTATCCAAGTAAAGTGATCTCCTCGCCTGCGCGCGCTTTCCGCCCGAAACAGTCAGCGCCGGCCGCCCCGCTTCCCGGTGCAGGCTATTGCTCCGCCTTCAAACGACACAAGTGTCGTCCGTCCGTCCATCTGCCGCACACATTAATGATACGCGGTTGCCGAGGCGGCTACTCCGGCGTCACACGTCCGTCCTTCAAACGACACATTCCTATATAAACTGTTGCGCCGACCATAGCCGCAGTCATCCGCATCCGTTGGCTTTCTCCTGTCCACACCACTACTGCCCAGCATGGCTTCCTCGCTCTCCAGCGCTCTTCGGGACAGGCGACCGATGGACCATAAGGAGATAGCAGCCATTGCTATCGACCGGCGGGCCAGCAGGCAGCCGGAGGACGACGACGTCCCAATGGAGAACATGGTAGTCGATGATCCGGCGCCAACCCCCTCCTCCGCGCCATCCTCGCCGGTGCATTGCACCATGACCATCGGCGAGGCCCGTGCCCAATATATGTACAGGGTGAGGCAGATGCATGAGGAGCAGTTCCGGGAGGCGCAGGCCAACGTCGCCTACAACCACCATCTCCTCCAGGAGCACCTACAGGCAGAGGAGCAGATCACGGCAGAGCGTGCGGAGCAGGAGGCGCTGCTCGACTCGTACCGCTCCGCCCGCAATGGCCGCCTCGAGCGCTGGCGGTACTGTATGCGGGTGGCGGAGGCTACGGCCGCCTACAAAGAGGCTAGCAAAGAGCACGATGAAGCGGGCGAGGCGCTGCTTGGTGAGACCAAAGACGAGGCAGAGGACAATGCCGGCTCCAACGAGTCCCCGCTCCGTTGGCATCGACGACGCCCCGCGGCGCCACCAACGAGGCAGAGGACACTGCCGGCTCCGCCGAGCCCCCGCGGAGCCAACAACAAGGCAGGGGATACCGCCGGCTCCGCCGAGGCCCCGCCCCGCAACCAACGAGGCAGAGGACATCGTCGGCTCAGTAGAGGCCCCACCCTGCCGGCAACATGGGGGAGGATTTCCACCACTCCGCTGAGGCGCCACCCGCCGGCAACGAGACAGAGGACATCTCCGTCTCCGTCGAGGCCCCGCCCCGCTGCCAACGAGGCCGCGCCACACAGAAAACAAGAAAGAGTAGAACACGGTAGGTCGCCGCCGCTCGGGTCCAAGTAAGGCCACGGCTGCTACCCTCCGGTTGAAGCCAAGCTAGGCGGGTTGACCATTGACGGAGGGTTAGCTTCTTGGCGGCGACGTGGAGTCAGAGAGCTGCGCTGGAGAAAAATGCTGCTTCTACTTAACTGCTGGTGCAGTTGGCTGACTAACACGTGGGCCCAACAGGCCACATGTCAGTTACGCTTCTGTTCGGCTCAGCGGGACACAGGTGAGTAGCTTCGGTTAATTAATTATACCTCCAGCACATCCCTTTTTAGTTTTTTTTAGAAAAGGAGGATGACCTCCGGCCTCTGCATCTGGGAGATGCATGCGGCCACAAACACCCCTTTTTAGTAGAAGAATGTATGAAATGTAATTAAATCCAGCATGTTTAAATGAAATACGACCGTGTATGAATGAATTTATTTCGATTAGTTCGAATTCCTGTATCACTGGCATTGGATGAACATGCAAAACAGTACGTACTAGCATTATTCACAGGGTGATCACCTCATTTGCAGCAGTTTCACATGTACTCCCTTCGGTCCTTTCTATACAAGTTTTGTCTGCAGTCAAAGTATCTCTACTTTGACCAATCTTATACAAAAAATTATGCACTTTCACAATGTGCAAAGTAAAAAGGAATAGAAGGAGTACAAAGAGTTTGAGCAGCTTTTTAGCGTTTCTGTACATTGCAATCAAGCACACAGGGCTGGAAATTCATAGAGAACATTCAAAACAATCGATGATTATGCATCTCAGCGACTCACATGTTAGAGGCAATATTTACTTCACATCTAAAGAATAAAGAAAAAATTGATTGACGCTGCTGACAGCAAGGGCGTCCCATTCGAAAATATCAAACACATGTCTTAAAATCAATGAGAAAAATTTGACAAGGTTGTCCCACTCCAAAATATCAAATTCCTACGATTGTGGAATGGGCAGGGTTTGCCATCAGTTCGCACATTGACATGGCGTGCTAAATAATCCAACTGTTCTTTTTGTGGAGTTCCACCAATATCAACCAAATTCACGCGTAGCTTGTATGATTTCGCCCTTATATGTTGCGACGCCTTGAACTTATCGGCTTCTCCTTTCTTGTGGTGGAAATGAATGATTCAATGTATTCATGAACATTTTGTGCAGTTCCCATTGAAATCAAGCGATCACCCATGTTTGCACAAATACAAAAAAGTGATTAGTATAAAGCAAAATGTACTATGAATTGACAGTTTAAATAGGCACCTACATGGTCCATGTAGAGCACACTTTTAGAAAAATGGAACTTACTAGAAAGAATCCTAGAACAACATTGTACTCGCGCATCACAGCAAAAAAATGGAGATTTGTCAGTCCTTCTGAGTTGAAGTTAGTTTGGTCTTGTGGGGTGTAATGTAACCATCCTTCAACTGCTCCTTCTGATGAGAATCCTAGAACAACATTGTACTCGCACATCACAGCAAAAAAATGGAGATTGGTCAGTCCTTCTGAGCTGAAGTTAGTTTAGCCTTGTGGGGAGTAATGTAACCATCCTTCAACTGCTCATTCTGATGAGAAGATACAGTGCTTCTTCATCCTGGCATAATCAGAACAAGTCACTTCACGTACTCCATATTCTTCTCCGGAGGAAGATGATCCTATTGTGCAAAGACAAGAGGACAACTAAATGCTAGCATCCGTATTTGGCCGAAAAAAAGGAAAGGAAATATTTAAAACAACACAGATGAAGCACTTCTCAACGACAATACCACTTTTTCATGACAGTATCTAAATAGTAGCACAACGCTAATAGAGATGACAAAGCTCAATCATATGGATGAATTAGTGGGCGAGTACCAACCTTTGTCAGGAGGCTGATTGTGTAGAGCATACAGATGAAGCACTTCTCGGAACCATCTGTTGCTATCTACTATGGTGGCCATGCTTACTATATCTTTTTGTGCAGTTCCACTAAAATATATGGTATCTTCAAAGAAGATCCCTGTTTGCACAAGTAGAGATAATTACGTATGGCATCAAATCAGTAGCAAAACAATTGCTTGTTCCAGCCACAGCAATAAATTAAGATGCAAAACTATATCATTACTTGTGTCATCACAGTTCCAGTGCTTCATTACAGCACCGGGAGTTGATTTTTGTTTTTCTTCCGCTTGTTCTTCTCCTTCATCACTTGGTTCAATAACAGACAAGCTTCGCCTTCAATGTAAGATTTGGCATGTCAATTAGGGAGAACAAGTATAGTACTAAACTTAATTTTCTGATGAAGGTGGCAAAATACAGGCCAATAGTTGTGAAATATCCTTATCTTACATCAATGGGATATTACGGTGCACATACAGATTGGAAGTCTTGTCTCCATTTGTGCAGTTCACAAAAATCAAGCAACATTATCGTACAAGTAGCACAACATATGAAAGCACACTTCAAAATCATGTGAAAGAAGGCTAGTACTGACCTCTCATGATGCGGAATTCAAACAACTCACAAGAAGAGTATCTGAACCAAATTCGCCTTAACGGATAGGAAGTAAGATCTCCTCTTGTGCAGTTCCACTAAGATCAAGCAATCAAGTAACATTGTTGGTGTGACATTTTGGTTGAACTGCGAAAAACAGTCTTAAAACAAAAGTGTTTTGTGCAGTGCAACAAAAGGTCACAACGGCAACGAGGTGAAGTAGATAACCCTATTTACACAGAGGTGCAGAGGAAACAATTAGTGGTCAATAATGATGGATGACACAGAAGCCAACAAAAAGAAGCATCTACCTTATCGAAATGGGAAAGAAAGCAACACAGTAGCATTTCTCAAACGGTGGCATTGATTAATATTAACATAGAGATTATATTAACAATAAAATCCGTTAAACATGTAATTTTCTTTTAATTGTGGCATTGCATCAATTTTCCAGTGGCATTATTAGAGGGTGTTTGTTTACAGGGACATTTTGGTGTAGGGACTAAAAAAACTCCATGTCAGGCACATCTAAAGCAAACAGGAGGGACATTTTGGGACTAAAATTGGGCATTTGGGACTAAAGAAAGAAGAGCCCGAGGGAGTCTTTTTGGGACTTTTCCCAATAGTTGCCCCTGCCACGCATCGCGCCTTGTTTCTATTAGTTCATTACTAGGGGTAACATGGTCTTTTATCATGTCATTTAATAACCTCTAGTCCATGTTTAGTCCCTGGAACCAAGCAGATAGGGACGAGGGAGTTTTTAACCAAACAGGGCCATAGATTAACAACAGCTAATGAGTTGCATGGGACAGTGGACACACCAGCACCATGTGCATCTACCGATGTACTGTGGTCATGCACAGTCTGTTGCAACAAAGAACAAACAACCAAGGAGCATATTTGTGTTGGTGCCAGTTTTGTTATCTTTAGACACCTTTCCCTATGTGAGCGCAGCAAATCTAGTCCTGCTCAAACTCTACAGCCTTGTCCCTTCCTTTCCTTTTTGAACTAGTACTTTTGCCCCTTCCTTTCCTCTTTGAACCACGTCCTAGATTTATGCGATACAACTTTCCCCACTACTTTCCCCCATTCCTTTCCTCTTTGAACCATGTACTAGATTCATGCTATACAACTTTCCCTTTTCATTTCCTCTTTAACCCACGTCCTAGATTCATGCTATATACAATTTTTCCCACTACTTTCCCCCACTCCTTTCCTCTTTGAACCACGTCCTAGATTCATTGTATACATGCAGCTAGAGGAATGCATGTGGAGTAAGTAAAATATACCTTAAGGTTCTTGGGGCGTGGTTCGGTGGGCGACGGGACGGCAGCGAAGAAGAAGGGTCAGAGGCCCTCCCGCGCCGCCGCTGGGTGGAAAGTGAACAGCAGCGCCAGTAGTGGATTCCCTCCCTCGCCGATGGCGACAGTGTTAAGCCTCCTTCCCTTCCCGGCGGACGGATCCTACCGGCTCTTTGAGCAGCAGTGAGGGGAGAGAGAGGCCAACAAAGTCTTGTTTGGATCTTGAGAGGGCGAGAGAGCGTGACGAGAGCAACTACAAGCGCTGATGATCCAGCGGGAGAGGGCGAGCGAGTGTGAAGAGAGCAACTACAAACGCTGAGGCTCCAGCGTGTATATATATATATATACTGGAGAGAGAGTGTGAGGCGTGCAAACCCTAGAAAACATTTTGACCAGTCAAAAAATCCTCCTGGCAAAAATTATGCTCAAGTGTATTTATCGAACCCGAGACCTCAAGTTTGATGAGCGAACAGGCTAACCAGCTACACAACCGTCCTGTTATGTTCAACGAGAGGAAAATAACCTTTTATACATTCATGCATTCGTGTGACAGGCATGTTGTGTTTTTGTGTGTGTGTGTGTGGGAGTCATTAGGATTTCAATCATAATCGTGTCATGTGGCTTTGGTGGTAAGACTATCCAAAGTGGTGCAGAAATAATGCAGCCTTAGTCACCTTACCTCTCTCCATGTAGTATGTTGGGTCCCACCAGTCAGAGGGTGAAACAAACAAATTAATAAGAAAATTAAAAGCGCCAGCGGTGTATCTTACTACCTCACACATCTCGCTACTGCTCGGGAACACTGTCCAATTGATCCATCTCTTCGCTCACGTACTATTTTAAGTGAATCCTTATTATAACATGCACACAAATTTGGGGCACTTCTATTCGACTTAAGTCAGTGTGCCACCGTATCTCGTATACTTACTACTCCCTTCGTCTAGGTGTAATAAGTCACGTTAGAAGGTGCAATGGGACCAAGGTGCGTGCGTGTGCGTGTGCGTGTTTAACAGCATGTGTGTGTTAGAGAGTGCGACAGATCGACCTACTCCTACAGAGATATGGTGTGTAGTGTATGATTTTAGCCGCGAGATTCGGTGCATCCTCTCGTTTTCGGGCGTGTCTGGTAGGGACATGCCGAAAGCTGCCACGCCCGCTCCTGACCAGCTTGGCCCACCCAAAGCCCCTCCACCGCCCGCGCGCGCTTCCCGCCCGAAACGGTCAGCGCCGCTCCAACGAATCGGTGCCGCATTCATGCCCGAGCAGAGCGGACGCGACCTCTCACTGGCGCAAGAGTGATGGTTTCTTCGTCCGTCCAACTTACTGCTGGGTCTATGTGATTTGACGGCTCATTGGTCTTTATTACTGAGGTGGTAGGACTGCTGGATGTTCCACGCTTTTGGCGAAAGTAGGTAGTAGATTACAATGTTCTCCATTCTTACAGCGGAGGAGTGCAAGAGCAGTGAAAACACGCAGGCTCGGTGATTACATGGCCCACCTCACACTATCAACGTGCGACACCTAACTCTTTACATAGTACTACCTCCGTTCCTAAATATTACTAGATGAGTCCCCGCTCATTGCCGTGGAACAGCGGTATATGTCTCTGCGCAAAATTATCGATTTCATAGAACAAAAAAACTATAACCGCATGACAAATGTGGTAGACAAACTAAATAAACTCCCATCATCATTTACATCATCCCACATAAGGAAAAAAGATCAGCCAACTCCTAGTGCATAATGGGACTATATTTTTCTTTTTGACATGTTAATGGGACTTAAAATCTCACTTACATGCATGCTACCGGTGCATCCTTGCATGCAGACACGTTGATGTGATTTAAAACCCACTCACAGGCATGTGCCATGGTATTTCTGCATGCTTGCATGTGGCTTAGTGCTGAGCCTCTCAACCTCTAGATCAGACGGCTATTATGACTGATTTACTTCATCTAACGGCTACGTTGTCGGCGTTCTGGGAACGGGGGTCCCCAGACTTGCGTGCCTGCGGCTTGCGGCGTGGCTCAAAGGGGTGCCAGCACGGCCCATCTTCATCAACACAAGCTCAAGACGCTTGCGAGGGGCCAAGCCTCATGGGGCGGACGACAAGGAGCTTCCTTAGGCACGGCCTCGTCAGGCTGGCTCACGAGGAGGCGGAGAGTTCAAGGCGGGGTACCTCGCAAGGTTCCCATGACGCAAGCCATGACGACCAAGGGCGCCGGCCCAGCGCCAGCCCGTGCAGTGTCCTTCTTTCCTCTTTGGTGCAAGGGGAGCAAGCGCAGGCGAGAGCATCAAGCAAAGGCATCCATTTTGGTGCAACAAGACCAAGACCAGTCCAGCGGTAGGATGGAGGTCACCATGGAGCCCAAGTCGGCGTCACCACCAGAGCCTTTGACACGCGAAGACCAACTTTAGTCAGGATAAGTGTACTAGATGTTCCCCTTCAAAATGGCGAATTGTTGGCGCCCTTCCCGCTCAATATTTGGGAAGAGGCCCAGGTCCTTTGCCTATAAATAGGACTAGCCACCCGCAGGGTAGAGGCATCTGGATAGGAATCTGGAGATAAGATAGGCATCTAGAATCAACCCCTCCAAAGGGACAACGCCACCACAAGAACAGACCCTCGCGAGGCTGTTCTTCCTTGTATTGTTCATCATCAGCCCAAGAGGAAATCCACCACGCCACACACTGGAGTAGGGTATTACACCACGATGGTGGCCTGAACCAGTATAAACCCTGTGTCTCTTGCATTGTTCTTCTCGTAGTTTAGACCTTAGCGATTCGGTGAGGAACAGGTAGGTAGAAGGCGAAACCTCCGCGCGCACCCCAGTGTTCCAACCTCAAGGGTCTGCCAGAACCCTAAATCCGACAGTTGGCGCGCCAGGTAGGTGTGTGCCAGAATCCGTCTTCCGTCGCCCTGCTCTTCTCCGACCGTCACGTCCATGGCTGACGCTCGTCGGGCTGTTCGCGCCGCTCGAGTTTCCCGGACGGCTCCCGTCAGCAGGCGCCCTCGTCGTTCCCCATCGCCCGCCGTCAACACCGCCACCGGCCCGACAGGGAACAAGCAACGAGTATCGCCCCTGCATCCCTCTGTGGCCTCTTGGGAAAAGCCGCGCGACCTCTTCCTCGCCCGCCACGCTGCTCCGGCCTTCCCAGTCGTCGCGGCCCTCCTGGGCGGCTCGTAGGCGCCGCCCTCCAGTCACCATGTCAAGCCATTCATCCGCCAGGTCGGCGCCGCCTCCGTGCGGCAGGGGGCTTCCCGGGACCGGTCGGAGCCGCAGGCCAGGCTAGCCTTCCGCTCGGAAGACCACCCCTCCAATTCGGCCTGCTCGGGTGCGCTCCCGATGTTGTGCACCCCCACCATCTGCCAGGTGGCTGTTACCAGGACCCTAATCGACGGTGGCGCGGGCCTCAACGTGCTTTCAGTCGAAACTTTTGACCTCCTCCGCATACCCCGGGGGCGGCTGCGGCCGAGCCATCCCTTCATGGGCATCGGGGGCAGGTCATCCAGCTCCTTGGGACAGATCCGGCTCCCGGTGACCTTCGGCACCTACGACAATTTCTGCACGGAGCTGGTCGATTTCGACATCACCCTCATCAGCCTCCCCTACAATGCCATCCTCGGCTACCCAGCGCTGGCCCAATTCATGGCCGCGACTCACCCGGCATACAACCTCATGAAGATGCCTGGGAGCAGCGGAGTCCACCGTGCCAGGGGACATCGGGGACGCACTGCGAGCGCTCCAGCTCGCCTTCACGACGGCGCCGGCGGCACAACCCGCCAACGCGGGGGCCCCCGAGCCCAAGGGGGCTGCACCAGCCAAGAAGAAACAATTGTTCAACCAAGACAAGGCGGAGACCAAGCAGATACCCGTCGACGAGGACGGGTCCACCAGTGCCACTTTCACCATAGGCGCCCACCTCGGGCCCGAGCAGGAGGAAGCCCTGGTCATGTTCCTGCGTGCAAACAAGAAGGTGTTCGCTTGGGAGCCCAATCAGCTAGCAGGGATCCCACGGGGTGTGATCGAGCACCACCTCAACGTGTGCCCCAATGTGCACCTCGTAAAGCAGAAAGCAAGTCGACAGTACACTGAAAAACAGGCCTTCATCATCCAGGAGACCTGCAAGCTAGAGGCCGCGGGGGTCATTCGCGAGGTTCGATATCCAGATTGGTTGGCCAACCCTGTGGTAGTACCAAAGAAGGGAGGGAAGGAACGCATGTATGTCGACTTCACCAACCTCAACAAAGCATGCCCGCAAGATCCTTTCCCGCACCCACACATTGATCAAATCGTCGATTCCACCGCTAAGTGTGACCTGTTATGCTTCTTGGACGCCTTCTCCGGGTATCATCAGATCAAGATGGCGGTGGAAGACATGGAGAAGATGGCCTTCCTGACCCCGTGTCGGGTATACTGCTATACATGCATGCCCTTCGGACTGCGCAACGCAGGGGCAACCTTTCAGCGGCTCATGCACATCACCTTGGGCCCGTAGCTCGGGAAGAATGTGGAGGCTTACGTTGATGACATTGTAGTAAAGTCTCGCAAGGCCAAGGCCCTGATACAAGACCTGGAGGAAACCCTTGCAAACCTCAACACAGTAAGCCTGAGGCTCAACCCAGAGAAGTGTGTGTTTGGAGTCCCCTCAGGCAAGCTCTTGGGTTTCCTCGTATCTCACCGAGGCATCAAGGCCAACCCGGAAAAGGTCAAGGCGGTCGAGGACATGAGCCCGCCGAAGACCCTCAGAGAGATGCAGAAGCTCATTAGGCGCGTGACTGCACTAGGGCGCTTCATCTCCAGGTTGGGGGAGCGAGCGCTGCCTTTCTTCCAGTTGATGAAGAAAAAGGGGCCCTTTGAATGGACTGAAGAGGCCGACAAGGCATTCGAAGATCTCAAGAGATACCTGACCAGCCCACCGGTGATGGTGGCCCCACGCCCACAAGCGCCCTTGGTACTCTACCTCGCCGCCACTCCTTACTCAGCCAGCGCGGCCCTGGTGGCGGTTAGGGAGGAGCGTCGGACCAAGGCCGTGATATCTGCCCGCGCCAAGGCAAGACAGGACCAAAGAGGACTCACAGAGACCACTACCACGATTGAGGAAGATCAGCCACCGCAGGGGAACGCACCAGGAGCGGGAGAGGCCCTTCCCCCAGGCAACCAGCTTCTGGAGGCTCCGCCGCCTCAGGAGGCACCACGATTTCCGGAGGACGCCACCAGCACCGACGCTCCAAGCCTCGTCGAGCACCCAGTGTACTTCGGCAGCACGGTGTTAAGGGATGCGAGGGCACGATACCCCATGCCTCAGAAACTTCTCCTCGCGCTACTGGTGGCCTCGCGCAAGTTGCAGCACTACTTTCAGGGTCACCCTATCAAGGTTGTCTCCGCGTACCCCCTGGAAAGAGTGCTCCGGAGCCCTAACTCAGCCGGAAGGGTCACCGAGTGGAACAGTGAGCTGCAAGCATTTCAGCTCGAATTCAGCACGACCCGAGTCATCAAGGGGGCCGCCTTGGCAGATTTCGTGGCAGAATGGACAGAGGTGCCGGGCCTAAAGGCTGATGAGGATTGATCCCTCTCCCCGGGAAGCGAGGCGCCGGACAGTTGGGTCATGTACTTCGATGGGGCGTTCTCTAGGCACGGCGCGGGGGCTGGCGCGGTACTTATATCTCCTACCCAAGACAAGCTCTACTACGTCGTGCAGCTCTGTTTCCAACATGGAGAAAAGGTCTCCAACAATATAGCAGAATATGAAGGCCTGATAGCGGGCCTGAAGGCCGTGGCTAGCCTCGGAGTAAAGTGCCTTACCATCAAAGGTGATTCACAACTCCTTGTCAACTTCTCCAACAAAGTATACGAGCCAAGGGATGAGAACATGGAAGCCTACCTTGCGGAGGTCCGCATGATGGAGAAGCAGTTCTGGGGGCTGGAGTTACAGCATGTGCCCCGTGGCACCAATCAGGAGGCCGACGACATCGCCAAAAGAGCGTCCAGGCGACTGCCTCAAGAGCCTGGCGTCTTCGAAGAGCGGCTCTTCAAGCCCTCGGCCACGCCATCACTGTCAAGCGCGGTGCAGCCTCGGGAGGAGCTCCCCCAGCCACCAGCCTCGGGAGCCCTGGTCTGCGGGCCGGCCTCGGGGGCACGTTTGCTCTTGGCAATGAAGCCTCAGGAGGGATGCTGGGTCACGGAGCTCCGGAGCTATCTGACACAAGGGATCTTGCCAGAGAAGGAGGAGGAAGCAGAGCGCGTGGCGCGGCAGGCCACAGCATACTGCATCAGGGATGGGGAACTCTATCAGAAGCGACCAAATGATGTATCCCTAAGCTGCATCTCCAGGGATCAAGGGAAAGAGCTGCTGGCGGACATACACGGTGGAGACTATGGGCACCACTCGTCATCACGAACCCTCGTGGGCAAGGCATTCCGAAGCGGTTTCTATTGGCCTACCGCGCTCAATGACGTTGTCGAACTGGTAAAGGCCTGCGAAGCCTGTCAATTCCATGCAAAGTAGTTCCATCAGCCGGTGGGAGGTCTGCAGACCATACCCCTCACATGGCCATTCGCAGTCTGGGGGCTTGATATCCTGGGCCCGTTTCCTCGAGCGCCAGGGGGCTATCGCTACATCTACGTCGCCGTGGACAAATTCACCAGGTGGGCTGAGGTGGAAGCCGTCCGCACCATCCCCGCGGGTTCAACGGTCAAGTTCATCAAGGGCATTGTGAGCCGGTTCGGGGTGCCGAACCGCATCATCACCGACAACGGTTCGCAGTTCACCAGCAACCTCTTCAAAACATACTGTGCTAACCTTGGAACGCAGATATGCTACGCTTTAGTGGCACACCCCCGAAGCAACGGCCAAGCCGAGCGGGCCAACGCGGAGATCCCGAGGGGCCTCATGACCAGGACATTCAAGAAGAAGCTGGAAGCTTGCAGCAGAGGCTGGTACGACGAGCTCCAATCAGTGTTGTGGTCCATTCGCACGACCGCAACCAAGCCGACTGGAGAGACCCCTTTCTTCTTGGTCTATGGAGCCAAAGAGGTCCTCCCTCATGAGGTCAGACATCGGTCTGCACGGGTCCTGGCATTCGACGAAGCGCAGAAGGACGCCATGCCGGCGATGGACCTCGTGCTGGGGGAGGAGCGTCACCAAGAAGCCGCGCTGCGAGCGGCAAGATATCAACAAGCACTGCGGCGATACCACTGCCGCAACATCCGCCCCAGGACTCTCGAGGTTGGGGACCTCGTGCTCAGGCGGGTTCTCTCCAGGGAGGGACTTCATAAGCTTTCTCCCATGTGGGAGGGCCCGTTCAAGGTTGTTCATGTTTCCAGGCCCGGCTCCGCGCGCTTGGAGACTCAGGAGGGGGTGCCAGTCTAGAATGCGTGGATCATCCAGCACCTCCAGAGGTTTTACCCCTGAAAAGGCCCGGAGCCTGTGAAGAAGGCGAATGCCTGTGAAGACCATCTTTTTGGAAAAGGCCCGGAGCCTGTGAAGAAGGCGAATGCCTGTGAAGACCATCTTTTTGGAAAAGGCCCGGAGCCTGTGAAGAAGGCGAATGCGTGTGAAGACCATCTTTTTGGAAAAGGCCCGGAGCCTGTGAAGAAGGCGAATGCCTATGAAGACCAACTTTTTGGAAAAGGCCCGGAGCCTGTGAAGAAGGCAAACGCCTATGAAGCTATCGCGTTTTGGGAAAGGCCCGGAGCCTGTGAAGAGGGCCAATGCCCGTGAAACTTGCTTCCCCAAAGAAAGGCCCGGAGCCTGTGAAGAAGGCCAACGCCTGTAAAGCTCGCCGCCCGTGACACTCGCATGTAATAATGAGTTGGGGATATACACGCCCCGGAGTCTCAGGAGCGCCGGCCTCAGGCCCTGGGGCTCCCTCCCACGCCCAGTGGCATCACTTAGCTCCGCGCTAGTGAGAAGACGTCGAAGACTAGACTAGGTGCCGGACGTGGCTTTTTCATTTGCTTTCTGCAGTTGGCTAGTTCATTCTCATTTGAAGTTTTATTGAAATTGTCGCTGTCTTTCGACTTATGGCTCTTCGGTTTTTCGTCCTCCGGCCTTGATTTTGCTTGCGCGAGGTCTCGCGAGGGGACGGCCCTGGCGCCCTCGCGAGTGTTTCGATCCTTTCGGTCAAGACCTCACGACCCGGGATCACTACAGGAGCATTCCTCCAGTCCGTGCCTCACGGGCACCGCGACTCAAATACAGGACCTGTGTCAGTCACCCCATGGCCAAGGCAGGGGATTACCTACGCGCATGCGTTCGGCAAGAAGGAACAATACCAGAACAACGGAAACACTACGATGACTGACAAAGATACCACAAACACGCCCCCACGGGGCCCCCACATAGCTGTCTTTTTGCGCAGGAAAAGGGAGAGGAAGGAACAAATCAGGCAAAGCTCTCCAGGCGTCGGGCCCGAGCTGCCTCCGGAGCTCAAGCGGACTCCCTCTCGCGCTTCACCAGGGTGCGACGGCGGGTGGACCCGCTACCACCCTCCAAGTAGGCATGACGGTGCGAAGGCAGACCGCGACCGCTGCTAGAAGAGTCGCTGCCCGAAGAGGAACCAGTGAAGCTTGAGGAATCCTGGGCGCCGCCCGCCGCGCACTTGCTGCCCTCTCCATCCTCGCTGGGGCTGGGTCCTCGGTCGTGGCCGTCGTCTTCAGGACAGCACCCAGCGCAGGGACCATCTTCCCCAAACACCCTCACGTAGAGGGTGGCGCCGCCGTCGAACTTGAAGTGCAGGGTGCACCGGCGTCTCAAGCCACACGCGCGGGCAAACGTCAGCCAGCCGCGGGTCAGAGCCAGGCTCCCGGCCATGAAGACCTCCAGCGAAGACAATGAGGCTCGGCTGAAGCAGCCGTCTGACTGGAGCGAGAGGCCGCCCGGGGCGCCAGCCGGGAGCTCACCTAGGAGGAAGCGAGGGAGCTGAGGCCGGGCGCTGACCGGCTCCGCTGCCCACACTACAAACTCTGGCAGCACCTCCGGAGCACGAGAGCGCGGCCTCGGGGGGCGCACGGCCGAAATACACCCCCCGGCCATGGCCGGCCGCCCGTCACCACGCGGGAAGTCACCTCCGCGGTCACGGGGAATCGCCGTGGAGGCCACGGGGTGCTTGCGAGGGCGGTCACGACCATGCTTGGGCGAGGGAGAGGCTGGCTCGGCCTGGCTAGCTTTTCCCTTCTCTGCGGCCGAGAGCCTCCTTGGCGGGGCCATGAGGAAGAAGGAGAAGCAAGAGGGGATGAACTGGAAGGCACGCGGCGTGTCATACTTAAAGCCAGAGGAGGCCAACCATCGGCCTCCGCGACCGCATGTAATCATGACTCGCTTCACATGTAGGGACTTGTCAGTTCGTGCAGTTGCGGAGGCGTTGTGGGGGAGCGGAGCCGCCCACGTCCAATCAACCGCCACGCGGCCCCTAGGGCCGCAGGCTGTTAGGGCCCGCGACGCTTCGCACTTGCCCTTTCGCCTCTCTGCTCGGCCAAGCCTGGGCGCGCCTTGGGCCCGGGGGCTACTGTTGGCGTTCTGGGAATGGGGGTCCCCAGACTTGCCTGCCTGCTGCCTGCGGCGTGGCTCAAAGGGGGGCCCGCACGGCCCATCTTCATTAACACAAGCTCAAGACCCTCGCGAGGGGCCAAGCCTCGCGGGGCGGATGACAAGGAGCTTCCTCAGGCACGGCCTCGTCAGGCTAGCTCACGAGGAGGCGGAGAGTTCAAGGAGGGGTACCTCGCGAGGTGCCCATGACGCAAGCCATGACGACCAAGGGCGCCGGCCGGGCGCCAGCCCGCACAGTGTCCTTCTTTCCTCTTTGGTGCAAGGGGAGCAAGCGCAGGCGAGAGCATCAAGCAAAGGCATCCATTTCGGTGCAACAAGACCAAGACCAGTCCAACGGCAGGATGGAGGTCACCATGGAGCCCAAGTCAGGGTCACCACCAGAGCCTTGGACAGGCGAGGACCAACTTTAGTTAGGATAAGTGTACTAGATGTTCCCCTTCAAAATGGCCAATTGTTGGCGCCCTTCCCGCTCAATATTTGGGAAGAGGCCCAGGGCCTTTGCCTATAAATAGGACTAGCCACCCGAAGGGTAGAGGCATCTGGATAGGAATCTGGAGATAAGATAGGCATCTAGAATCAACCCCTCCAAAGGGACAATGCCACCACAAGAACAGACCCACGCGAGGCTGTTCTTCCTTGTATTGTTCATCATCAGCCCAAGAGGCAATCCACCACGCTACACACTGGAGTAGGGTATTACACCACAATGGTGGCCTGAACCGGTATAAACCCTGTGTCTCTTGCGTTGTTCTTCTCGTAGTTTAGATCTTAGCGATTCGGTGAGGAACAGGTAGGTAGAAGGCAAAACCTCCACGCACACCCCAGTGTTCGAACCTCAAGGGTCTGCCAGAACCCTAAATCTGACATACGTCAATTTTGATGATGTGGCTCAAGGAGAGGATAGAGAATTCCTAGTAGTGGGGGCTAGCTATTACTAGTAGATAAGTCTTTGTAGAGATACCACTAGGTGAACTACATACATAACAAAATGAATGAATCTACACTTAAAATGCATCTATATACATCCGCATGTGGTTAATGGTGAAATCTCTACAAAGACTTATATTTAGGAACGGAGGAAGTACTAGTATAGTACTAGTACGTACTGTAATTTATCAGCGAGATAAATTTGTACAATGCTATGAAGCTTCCAGCTCCTGTTACATGTATCTTGCGTCCAAGGTTGCCCGTTGCAACATTTCATCAAATACAAAGGAGACTAACATGCATGCTATTGTATCTCAATGATTGACAGATCATAGCAAATATGTACTCCCTCCGTTCCAAAATAAGTGTCTCAACTTTGTGTCAACTTTAGTACAAAGTTGTACTACTACTAAAGTTGACACTTATTTTGGAACAGAGGCGGCTAAAGAAAAAAACGATCCATGCAGTCCCTAGCCCTTGAACCGTGAACCCTGACTAGGCTTCAATTTGCTGGCAATGTTTGAGCTTCCTAATAAATGAAGTTTGCAACCTTTTGACCATTGGATCATTTTGTGCAGTTTCACCAAAATCGAGATGAGCATCCATGTGGTAAAGAAATTGAAGAAGCATGATTAGAATAAGATTACTAGGACTAGTTGATGAGAGATAAACTCATCACAAATATAGTACGTAGAAGCCAGTAGAGGTATCAGGTATGTGCGGGGCAAAGAAGTAGAGAAATATCCAGAGGGAGTGATGTGGGCAGCTGGAGCAGTGGTGCAAGCCGGCTGTAAAGGGAGTTGTACCTGAGGGATGTAGCTCAACCTTGAGGAGGGCGGCGGGAGGCGGCAACTGCCCATGTCGCGGCAGTGAGCAAGGGATGAAGGCAACCTCACCGGATTTGTGAGAGAGAACGGCGGGGACCCCTGATCGGGACGTGCTGACAGTGGGTTTTCGCCGTCGGTGATGGACACCAAATCTACACTAAGCATCCACCCCTTCCCCAAGCGGACGTGATCCGCCGGGATGTTAGAGATGTGGCCATAGTTGCTTTGTGCGAGGGAGTGTGAAGAGAGCAACCCCAGCAAGCAAACGTGTAGGATGGCCCGTCCTGACTATGTATATAGTGGAGCGGTTTCCTTTTCTCTCCATATGAACCTATCAAACTGCGTACGTGCCACTGAAGAAAAAAAATTATTTATAAATGACGCGGCACCTACTACTCGTTCTCCTATAACCTTGCGCTTGGCATCTCCAAAATATTAACCTTGCGATTGGCTCTTCGCCTCTTCGGGAAGTCGAGCAATAATGGTAGTGCAGTATATATCGTTCTGGCTATATGAGACCGAATGAATTGCTGCACGTCCACCACGTGGGCGAGGGTCGAGGGGCGAGGGAGAGTGCTACTACATACGGAGCAAAATGAGTGAATGTACACTCTAAAATACGTCTATATACATCATTGTTTGGAGTATGTACTAGTAGTTCATATTGAAATCTACTAAGGACATATATATTCCAAACAATATGATATAATCTCTATAACCAAGGTAGTAGGGACGAGTAGTAAACAGAGGGAGTAGTAAATTTTTCTCCTCGTCCTGCGAGCCACCGCGCGCATGGGCGAGGGGGGAGCAAGCTTCACCTCATCCTCCGAGCCACCGCGCCCGTGGGCGGGGGAGACGGCGTACTAAGCAAGCTTCTCCTTGTTCTACAAGTTGACAAGACATATCAAAAGTACTCCAGTGTATAGAGCCTTGCCTCTAAGGTAGGCCCCACATGGTTTGCCTCTTTTTTTAATTTAACATAACGCATCAAGTCGCAATTCGTTTGTTCACCCGTGATAGACGATCCTCCCGCCACCAAGTGGACAACCAGTACATGTGCCAAATTACCACGTGGGCTGCCTTTTTCGTACAGAAATGAGCTCCACCGTGTACCCACGCGGGTGTGGTTGGGAAAGAGATGGGAGGACGTGCGCCGTGCATGCACCTCTTCTCTTCGTGCACGTCCCCCACCCACGTGGGTGTGTGTGAGAGATACAAACCGCGTTCGTGAGTGTTTTTTGTTTTCTGGTGGGGGTGGGGGTGGGGTGGGGGTTGATTTCTTGAATTATTTGTGGGAATATGTGTCGATGACATCTCAAACAAAATTTTGCATGCAATGTGTGTGAAATGGAGGCCTATCCATATCATACATAGAGGGTCGGGCAATCCACGAGAAGAGAGGGAGGGGTCATAGCTATCGATAGAGTCGAAGAGAGGATCAAGTACGGGTGGGTGCGAGATCGATGAAGAGAGCCATCGAAATTGCGTGTGTGTGTCTGCAAGTCAAAGATATAGGGCGACTAGCCTACCGGAATGTTAGAGGGCACATGTCAAGTTTGTGTGTGGCAGGGAGACATGACTAGAGAGCTTAATGTATCATTGTGTATGGGGGGTAGGGGTGGGGGAGGGGTAGGCAGAGGCCTAACTATAGAGGTAGAACGACTCGTATATGTGTTGAGAAGGAGAGACCCAGCTATGTCATGAGGGAGATTGGTCGACATCCATACATAACTGAAGGACGGGAAATATGATGGGACAGAGAGAGAGAGGAGAGAGAGAGGGAGGGAGAGGAAGGGAGAGGGGTCGAGTGCTGGATGGGTGATGGAGTTGCTTCTCGGAAATGTTGGGAGAGGCCTACTAGACAAACTGAGGGTGGAACTGCAATGTTATCAATAAGAGTGGGGATGTGTTTCTGTGTGTGCCTGTGCGTGATAGATCTGTCGGGACGCATCCATGGATGATGAAGGGGAACCATGTGTTTGGTAAGCAAACTAACTAGATCGGTAGATCAATTGTTGTTTGTTGGAGGAAAGGAGAGACACAACTAATGAGGTAGATCGATCGATGTGTGGGTAAAAACGAGTTCCAAGGACCTAGCTAGCTATATGTATAGCGAGAGATCGGTCGGTGTACGTCCATTTGTTAGAGGCAAATAAGGCCCAGCGAGACGGATAGACAGAGAGAATGGAGCTAGGAGGTGGTGCGAGAGGCCCAACTACTAGCTGGATAGGGGGAGGAGTGTGCGGTTGTGAGATCGATTAAAAGAGGAGTGAGAGTTTACACGTGTGTCTGACCATATGAGAGACACGAGGCAAGGACACATAAAGGAGGAGATTGAAGGTGTGTGTGTATATTGTATACATGCATCGCTGGACAGGTTTATCGATCGGTGTGTGTCGGAAAGGAGTTGTGGAGACTCTGGGAGAACGACCTAAAGGAAAAAATGAATGTGCCCGATGGATAGAATGCCGAGGGAGGGGGAGGGCGAGGAGGGTGTGTGCATGCACGAGAGAAATTTAGTGGTAGCTACAAAGGTTAGAGGACTATGTGGGTGTAGGAGACTAACAAAGATCATAATTTGATATGAAAGCGGATTCATATATTTGAATAGGAGATCATAGTGTTTTAAACATAGCATGCATGAATATAGCGGTGATACACGTGCTGTGCACATGTTATACCATAATGTGATAATGCATGGCGTTTGTATATCACAGCTAAATGTCGAACAATCTAAACCATACTATACATCAAAAAATCTCACATTTTATTAGAATTTGTGATAATATGCGGCGTTTGTAGCTTACAACTAAATATCGAGCAATCTAAACAATACTATATATCGAACATTCTCACATTTTATTTGAATTTGTGGTAATGTGTGGTGTTTGCAACTCACATCTAAATACCTGTAGGCGTAGGGGGCGGGGCACCATACATAACGTGATAAACACATTATACATATGAGACATGGTTTAGATTATGAAGATCTAGCTAGAGCTAGAAATGTAATGTGATTTGAAATCAAAATAAAGTGGATTCAAAAAATCTAGTTCGAGTTCATATAGTACACATAGTTCATATGTAACTCGATACTGATCATGTGGTGTGCTGTGAAGATAATACACAAACGATGGTTTAACTTGTCAATAATAATGATTGTAGACCTTATTAAAATAGAGAAACAAATTCAAATGCTTTGACTTCACAACAATCATTACTGTAGATCTTATTCAAATTTAGTTCATATTGAAGCGGTAGTATATACGTTTGGAATGCACTAAAACGTTCATTTGAGTAGTAGGTTGCATGCATTATACATGTAGCGAAATATTTTAATTGAACATAACATGAATTCAAAGTTTTGAATGACATTTGTAGTGCGCATTGATTTGGTACAGCTCATGTTAGGCTTGTCCGGAAATTTCAACCCGCGCCTTGTTAGCCCGAAATATTTAAGATATATCTTTGTCTCGTTGTGCTCCGACAACTCCCTCCATCTCAACCCGCGCCTTGCTATTCCGAAATTACAACGCGTGTGAAAACTCCCACCTCCTGTGAAATCTCGACACGCGAAATGCCCATGGTACCCCTGAACCGAAAGAACCGCCTCAAATCGGTGGGGGGTACTTTCGTAACTTACCCCACATTTCAGACAAGCGCGTCTCTAAGCCATGGTTCCCCACTGCCATCCCATTCGTCCACCCATTTGTACACCGAGGCCACGAAAACCCGTAATGAAACCCCACACCCTGCTCCGTCCACCACCCAGTCGGAGCTTCTTCCTCGATGACGTCGTCCACAGCAACACCTCGACGTCCCTTATCCACCGTACCGGATGAGGATCCATCGTCGATCTCATCGTCCCGCCGGTTCAGCCACCCCATCCTCCACCCCCAAGGAGCTGCCCCGATGTTCCCCTCGTCTTTTGCACCACCTCCATTCCCACACCGCCGTCTTCACCTGCACCATCGGAAGAGCATCATCATCACTGTTTCCTCGAATGAAGCTGCGGCCTAATCGGCGCCACCAAAGAGGTTGTACACTAATCGCCGCATTTTCTTCTTGATTCGATCTCATGGTGCTGGCGGTGCTCGGTCCCGAGCCGACACAGAGCGGCTCCATCCACGGCGGCATCGCCGGCCACTTCCTCCACGGCGTCGCTCCCTCGACGGCGACGTCCACATCAGTAGGAGCTGCTACTACTTTAGCTCTCGCTCGCGCTACTGCTCTGCTCTTTCTCTCGGTCCCCTGCCTGGTCTGCTCTTGCTATTGCTCTTGCTCGCGCTGCTGCTCTCGCTCTTGCTCTTGCTTGTGATGCTGCTCCGATTTGGCTACACTTCAGTCGACTGAATCGACTTTTGGGTCAGTCGATTTCCAAGGGGTGGGCTCGCCTGGGCGAAGGAAGAACCAACCGCAGCGGGGAGGGGGGCTCGCCGGAGAGGTACCCTACTATCTATCTTAGGGTTCAGGATGGGGCCGGTGGTCGCCGGCGGTGGCGAGGCGTTGGCGGGGCGGTGGCGTGGGGATAGCCGGAGAAAAAGCTCGGCACGGGGGGCCTAGGGGGATGGCCGGGGCGGCGGCAAACCGGCGGTGGGGAGAGTTTTCGGGGCGGGCCGGGCGGCGCACCGCCGGCCGCGGGCGGCGGGGGGCTGCTGTTTGGCCAATGGTGGCTGGCGGTTCAGGGGGGTGGAGGTTGAAGATGAACCGTAGGCCCTTGATTTCGTATCCAACGGCTGCAAAATCGACTGACCAGAGATGAAAAAGTCAGTCGACCGACGTGTAGCCTCACCTTGCTAGTGCATTCAATTTCGATAGCAAAATTCAGTTTCAACAGCAAAATTCAGTTTTGACAGTTAGGTTCAGTTTCGACAATTAAGTTCAATTTCGACAGTTAAGTTCAGAGATGAGCGGCTGATGTATTTTACATCTAGCACTTTTTGGTTATGTATTTTATGTCATGTATTGGAGTGCTATTAGAATTCCACTCAGGTTAACGTTGTTCATTGTCTCTCTTGTCCTGCTTCAGCCTCGGCGTCGTACAACTCACCGGAGCTATTCCAACAACGAAACCCTCCATCCCAGCGGAGCAGTACCTCGGGCTCCATCTCCAGACGCCTAAGATCTTCTTCCCCTCCTCCAACAGCAAAGTCAGCCGGAGCATCCTCACCGGCCAACCCAATCACGCTGAGATCGACATGGCTTCGCCAAAGAGGTTGTACACTTGTTGCATCTCTTTTTTACTCTACATGTTATATATATTGTCCACTGAGCACACGGATTTGTTCCTATAGTGTCTCCTTGAAAGAAAAAATGTAGGAATTTTAATTTTCACTTGTCCTCCTTTTCAAATTCCTATTCATGAAGCACAAGACTAAGAGATAGTAGCATAAGAGCATTATAACCGTACATTTTCTTGTGGTTTGACTTAATCTCACCATGCTTCTTTGCATCCTGTGATCTTCCAATTGTTGTGAATCAAACACCCAGATTGGCAGAAATCCTGTGTTTTTCAATTCTCTATTTTCCACGTGCATTCCTATCCTATTCCTGTCTATTTCCTATCCCTGCATTGTTGGAATCCTCCAATTCAAACGAGCCCTTACAAAATTACTTCTCTTACAGATAGTTGTCAAAGAAAACCTTGTGTGGTTTGTCCCGGTCCTGCTGCGCCGTCGTCCACCCCAGCTCAGCTGCTCCAACGATAGAAGGGTCCAGCAGAGCAGGGATCCGGCATCCAGACTGTCTTTCGCCACCTCAGATCTTCTTCCCCGCCGCTGGCAGCCATGAAAACTGCATTACCATCATCAATCGAGTAGATGACCTCGAGGACTACACGGGTCCGCAAGAGAGGTCGCACTCTTTCGTGTCTGCTTACGTTATGCATCGCTTAATATTACATGCTACTTTATCTTCCTATTCATCGATTAGACTCTGAGTCAGCTCCAAACTAATGGTCAAACTTGAGTTTTTAAATGGTTGTGGGGTACATATCGGGGCCGCTATCAATAGTATCTATCTACTATCTGGTTAATCTCCGGTATCTACTATGAGTTTCATGTTGGGTGGGAAACAAACAATAAACAAGCCATTATCTGTATTTATTAACTGAAGCCATTATCTGCCTGCTATTATTGGTTTTTGGTCTATCCACAGGTTGCTACCATCACTCTGGATTTCTGCATGCACTCCTTACATAATCTCACTATGTTTTATTCCTATGCATGACAGTTATTGTAAACAATGGAACTGAACATGTAGAGCAAAATAGATGAGCCTTGCGTGGCAATATATTTTCATGCAGACGTCGCTCCATGGTAGGTGCAAAGGCAGCCCCCTCCACGCATTTTGGATTGTAATCGAGAGGAAGATATCTGTTCTGAGGGGGATTCAGAAGGAGAAGATAACTCCTATTTACCCCCTGAGGTCTTCGCTCTAACTTGGCATGCTGATGTTGGCTATATCATGCATATGGTGTCTTGCTTTGCTTACTTTATACATCAAATATGTCATCTGCTTAGTTTAGACATCCTTTGTGCGAATGCCATCTGTTTAGTTTATTCATCGTTTATGTGAATTATGCAACGCTACCTTGTTTAGCCAGGCATCATATATGTGAATTTTGCAATGCCATCCTTCTTAGCCAGTCATCTTATATGTAAATTATATCAGGCCATCTTTTTTTTTGTTACATATTACATTCGTCAACAATGTTAGTACATTCAACTGCTCTTCGTGTGCATCAGCCATTTGACACGGTGATGGCAAATTCTAGAAAACAAGGTCTTCTGAACAGACTATGCTAGTTGACGAAGCGCAAATCTTGCTGGTTACGGATAGCTCCTCAG
>NC_041381.1:122603791-122624234 GCF_002162155.2 Triticum dicoccoides | reverse complement strand
GGTGTATGCTCTAACTTGGCAGGGTTATGTTGCTCATATCGTGCGTATGGTGTCTTGCATTGCCATGCATTTGATTAGTTTAGACATGCTTTGTGTGAATACCACCTATTTAGTGTCTAATTACAATATATGTGAATTATGCATTGCCATCTTGTTGCAAGACATTATATATGTGAATTATACAATGCTATCTTGTTGCAAAGGCATTATATATGTGAAATATGAAATGCCATGCTGTAGTGGTGGATCTACAACCAAATAATTGGGCGGGCCAATGTAAAAGAGAACACACAAAATCACAACTTAAGCCATACTACTTGGATGCTACTAGGTATATTAATTTATGCTCACTGTAAACCAGACTAGGCTGTAACGGGAACAAGTCCCTCCTGCATATTCATGAGGAAAAGTCAGCCTGACGTATGACGCCTCACACTCATCGGGCATAGTAATTTACCTTTTGGCTTTTGGGCAGGGCGGACCACGGCATGCTTTTGCCTGCACGTAGCTCCGTCGGTGCCATGCTGTTTAGCCAATCATCATGTATGTGAATTATATCATGCTATCATTTTTTTGTATTACGTGTTCCATTTGTCAACAACGTTTGTATATTCAACTACTCTTCCTGTGCATCAGCCATTTGAAGCGGTGATGGAAGTACCTGGAGTTAAAACAAGGTATTCAGAGCAGACAATGCTACCTGCTGAAGCAGACATCTTGCTGGCTAGAGAGAGCTCCTCAGAGGAGGATTCAGAGACTGATGACCAGTCCTATTTTCCCCCTGAGGTCTATGCTCAAACTTGGCAGGGTTATATTACCCATGTCATGCATGTTGTCTTGCATTGCTTAGTTTTTACATCATATATAGATTGACATTTGCTTACTTGCTTACTATATAAATCATATATTTGAATTATATCATGCCATCATGTTTACATAGTACATACACATCATCTATCTGAATTATGGCATGGCAACCCATTTAATAAAGACATCATATAGTTATATCATATCATCCTGTTTAGTGTTTACAGTCATCATATTTAGAATTATGGCATTCTATCCATGAATGTATGTGAATTATGGCATGCAAGCCTATTTAATAAACACATTATAAAGTTATGTCATGTCATCCTGTTTACATAGTCTCATATTTTGAACTATGTATTTCCATCTTTTTTAGTTAGCCATCATAATGTGAAATTGTGTCATGCTATCCTGTTTAGTTAGCCATCATATATCTGAAATTGTGTCATGCTATCCTGTTTGGTTAGACAACATAAATATGAATTATTTCATGCCCTCTTTTATTCCCCACTATCCATTGCACATGTCTATCATACAATGTCTATACTTTCAATTACTTTTCTTGTTTATCATCCATTTGAATTGGAGAGCGTGATGGGAGTATCTAAGGGAGTAACAACACGGTCGTCAGAAAAGATAGTGCTACTAGTTGATGCAGATAGAACCACGGTTGTACTTGACCAAGGACCAAGACCCACCACGCATAACCCAGACTCTCGCAGATTGTACCCCTACCCAGTTGGACAGAGAACCAGCTACACCCCTTTTAACCCTAACTCCGGCAGATAGTAATCCGGTTCCAGTTGACACAGCACCATCTCCACCACAGAGCACCCAAACACGAGCGGTTAGTAAGGGAACTGCAGTGCCCAAAGCACGAGGACCACCACTCCGAATCCCAACTCAACGCTTAAAGGAGAAGAAGATTTGTTCTTAGGTCAGGTTCTGTAGCTATGGTTCATACTCCTTTGCTCTTGCATTACTGTATTTACTCATACCAACTATTTTCAAATTTGAAGGATGGAATTGAAACTCCAATGGCGCAACAGGTATGTTTTAAACCTGTTTCTTTAACTGGTTTGCTATTGTAACCTGCTCTGTGTTGATTTCAGTTTCAATTGAATAAAGAGTTATGTTCTCATGTCATGCACATTACAAGTGTTGTTATTGCTCTATAGTTACCCACACTTATATTCTATCTATTCTGCTTTGTCTTGAACAAATATTATTTGAACTGTGTCTCTATCTTGATTTGGCAACAAAAACTAGAATGATATAGACCATAAAGTGACCATGGCACATAGATATATGTTTGTTTCATGTTGTTATCCTGTCCACTTTACTACTGAACTCATTTAACAAAATGAGTTTCACAACATGGTAAACATGTGATGTGTCTTCTTGTTTTTCTTTTAGAATGCGGACAAAATATTGGAGAATAGTACCGCGTTATCCAATGGTAAAGGAAGTAATGTAGATAAGGTTCAAGATAGTGAACATCCCTATTGGTCTCCAAGAAAGCTGATAAAAACTATCTTGGCGACAGTGAGGGAACCCAAAAGTCCTGTCTTGATGTAGTGTTCGAGTTACTGGCCACTACGGCTGGCACAAGCTCTTCGAACTCGCTTCCTGAATCAGCTCGTCTTCTTGAGTCTCAACTTCAAGTTGAAAGACATCGATTAGATGTGCTACGACAGGAAGCTGAAGGACTAAGGAAGTCCCTGCAGAATTCAGATGCATATTTTCTGGTGCAACAGCAAGCGCTGGAGGATTTAAGCGCCAAACAAGAGAAAGTTAATAAGCTTGCTAAGCATCTTGCCAGCATTATGGGTACCCAGGATATTGTTTCTTGAGATCTTCTGAAGTGGTTTCAATTCTGGATTTGTTTTGTTGCGGCGTTTATTTGCGCTAGTCGCCAACTTTGACAACCAGTGTATATGATATGCTGCTTTGTTCCCTATATTTGCACTGGTGGCGAACTTTGATGCCCAGTGGATGTAATATGTGTAACAGCCATGATAGCCTAGCATAAGTTGCTTGCTTATTTATTTCCTTGTTGCCTTGTTTATTTGTTTGCTTGTAGTCAGTGCAATTCTTTTTAAAACTAGGCCACAATAACCATGGGCTAATATTTACTGTAGTGACACTGGGCCTCCTACGGGCCGTAGAAACAGTGGGCCTTCTACGGGCCGTAGAAACAGTGTGCCTTCTACGGGCCGTAGAAACAGTAGACCTTCTACAGGCCGTAGAAACAATGGGCCTTCTACGGGCCATAGAAACAATGGGCCTTCTACAGGCTGTAGAAACAATGGGCCTTCTACGGACCGTATCATCAATGGGCCTTATACGGGCCGTATGACCATAACAGGCCATTGTTAATAGGCCGTATTTGATGACGCTATGAAAACGGCCCAGCGTATTAACGGACCACAAATGGGCCGATGTAACCACGGGCTGAATTTGGCCCACAAGCAGAAAATGACAGTAACGGGCCGTAAGTAAACGAATGCTGGAAATGAGCCCAAGAATAAATGGGCTCTGAGAAGGCCGAAAGATAACATTTGCTGGAAACGGCCGAACTGAATAACGGGCCCTTAATGGGCATAAAGTGATATACTGTTAATTACGGGCCAGTTTCACCACGGGCCGTTAGTGGGTGTAAAGTGATACACTGTTCATTGCGGGTCAGTTTCACCACAGGCCGTTAATAGGCCAAGAGTTACGTAGGGCCTCATATGGGCCGAAAGACGTCATGGGCCATACATGGGCCAGAAGTGAAAACGGGCTGGAATCATATTGGATGGCCCAAATGACGCTACTAGGCCTAATTCGGATAGGGCGTAACGGGCCTTGGTTAAGCGGGCTGTAAATGGGCTATATGCGAACAGGCCGTTAACAGGCTTTCCATGGGCCAGCCCGCCACCTTTTGACCAAGTCAAACGGGCCGGCCTTTTCACAGGAATGGGCCTCTGTTGGGTCGTGTCACATGTCGACGTATCATAGGCGCCTTCTGTCCAATGAGTGGATGACATCTGTCCCAACGGTGAGCCGACACGTGTTTCCTCCAGCCAATGATGATTTTACATGTGGAAAATCCCCATTGGTCGGGGCTGTTAACGGGTTATTGGATCCAAAACCAGACCCGATAGCTTAACGGCGTTCCGTTACGGTGGATGCCACATGTCGGTCACCCTTGATGAAAGCAGTTCTGTGACTGGAAGTGGACACTTCTATGATGATAATTTTGGTAATGTTATCGAACACTTCTACGACAGCACATGTATGACTATCTTGATTCTGTCATAAATTTGTCATGGATGTACATGCATGACAAAAAACGCGACCTACTGTGACAAACACGTATCATCACGGAAGTGTATTTTTTTTCTAGTGAAACCATCTCTTTTTCCTAATCATAAATCGCATTCATACGCATAATCATATCATCCTACTGCAATGCGTAGACTTAAATAAACATGCACCAGTCGTGCTTTATCATCGACGCCTCTTTGCTATAAAAATGGCAGCCACGCTTTGTGTTACGCCCGGTTATGCCACACGTCCAAGTTCTTCGGCCCGTTCCAGGATCTGCTTCATTTCGGACACTTCCGCATCATGAGCGGCAGTCCTCTCCGCAGCCGCCTGCTTTCAAAGCAAATGGGTATGCATCACTAAACAAAGGTTCCCATTACAATAGAGGGTTTGATCTCCTGCCCGGCTCTCTTTTGCCGGACAGTGTATCAGGGGCTACTCCTCATATCATACTAATCCTTCAAAGGTACCTTAGAAACCATACCTCAAAGGCCTTTATAAGGCCAAGATAGGACTCATTCAGCCCGCTTTCGGCAGCCTGAATCTTTCCAACCACCGTACCCATAAGGGTCCGATGTTCATCGATGACGAACGCGTTCTTTAACACTGTCAGTAGGCCACCCAGCAGCTCTACGTAGACAGAGGCTGCTGGTGGAGTGGTCAAACCTCCCTTCATGGAAGGTGGCCGCTTGCCCGATCCTGAAGCCTTAGAGGCCTCCAGAACCTTATCCTGCTCTGAGTCTCTTTGAGACGACACCTCGGTGTCATGCCTAGACTTCGGAAAAGGATTCCCAGAGGTGTCTTGCTCGCCACAGCATTCGAGCTCAAGGAATCCTCCGATGAGGACTGTCCGGCAGGAGACCCCGCCGGGCTATATGAAATGTGGCGACAGTTAAAACTATTATGCCTAGTCGACCCTGGATACATAGGCGTATTCGGATTTCGGTTACTTGCGATTTTCCCAGGGGCTGGGCCTCGGGATCCCACTCTGGGCTATTATCGGCAGCCGGGGTGGATACCTCTGGAGGGGAACCTCGCCCTCTCTTGGGCGATTCGGCCTCCAGGGACGGGGAAGCCACACGCTTCTTCCCGCCTGCGGAGCGAGGCTCGTCCTCCTCTGCCTCCTCCTCTTTGTCTTCGAAAGGAGCGTCACTAGAGCCTTCGGATCTGGCGTCCGAATCCTCGCGACAGCGGAGACCACTCCGGGTCTTCTTGACCTTCTTGGAGGCCTCCTTCTTGGGCGCCTTGTAGGGCGCAGGGACCAGCATCTTCGTTAGAAGAGGTCCGGCCAGTTCCTCCGGCAGTGGGGCCAGACATTGTATCCGCTCCACCTTCTTTATCCATCCCTGAGGTCACGACGAGACACGATTAGAATTGTCCCTCAGGACATGACAAAAAGCATGGATGGACAGGGCGTGGCTGTGACTTACTGGGCTTGGAGAATGGGATAATTGATATCCCCGATCCTCGGTGGAATCCGGCCATTTGCCGGACCTGAAGAGCACCTTCCAGATATCCTCGTGGGAGGAATCATAGAGCTCCCGGAGGGTTTGGTGCTCGGCTTGGTCGAACTCCCACAAGGTGCAGGCTCGATGCTGGCAAGGGAGAACCAGGAGAACTAGCATCACCTGGACCATGTCAACAAGTTTGACGTCCTTGTTAACCATACTCTGAATGCGCGTCTGGAGCAGTGACAGCTCATCGGACGAGCACCAGTTCGAGCCCTTCTTGGGCCAGGACGTGAGCTGCAGTGGAGCTTCGGATCTGAACTCAGGAGCTGCAGCCCACTCTTCGCGGCGTGGTTCGGTGATATAAAACCACTACTGCTGCCACTCCTTGACGGAGTCGTTGAAAGTGCCCTTCGGCCAAACTACCTTGGGCATCTTGCTCACCATGGTGCCGCCGCACTCTCTGTGTTCGCCACTCACCACCTTGGGCTTCACATTGAAAATCTTCAGCCACAGGCCGAAGTGAGGCGGAATCCGGAGGAAGGCCTCGCATGCGACGATGAACGTCGAGATATTGAGAAAAGAGTTGGGAGGAAATATCATGAAAATCAACCCCATAGTAATACATGACTCCACGTACAAATGGGTGTAGGGGAAACCCGAGCCCATGGAAAAAATGGGGAAGGAACACGACTCTCTTGTGAGGCTCCGGAGTAGGGACAATCTGTCCCGCCAGTGGGAGACGATGGCCGATCTTCTTGGCCAGATACCCGGCTTCCCGGAGCCTCTTGATATCCTTCTCCTGGACGGTAGAGGCCATCCATTTGCCTCCTGATCCGGATCCGGACATCTTCAGAAGACCTCTCTTCGATGGAGAAGTAGAGCGCTTGGGCGTTGGGGCTCGAGCTGAGGGAAATGAGTTAGCGGAAGAAGAAGGCGTGGGTAAAAGAGGAAGATGCCGTGTCTCTTTATAAGAGAAGGTAAGAGCTATTTGCGCCTCCCGACTTGCCTGGTGTAGCCCGCTATCCTCCCACTTACCGCGATTGGCGGTGCGGTTGGATTACTCGTACCCGTATTGATGAGAATCCCGTGATAAGGGGACACGATCTTCGCTTCGACAAGATGTGCTAAGGAAACCGCATCGCAATATACGCTTAGGCTGGGTGTTGTCAGCTGAAGTGTCATTCTCTCTGCGGTGGTATGTGAAGATCATCTTGCAGATCCGGACATGGTCTACGTGTTCGATAATCATCTTGGAGTATTTGGAGGAGGAACCCGCCTTGCAATGCCGAAGACAAGACTGCGCGCCGGACTCATCGTCATTGAAGCCTGGTTCAGGGGCTACTGAGGGAGTCCTGGATAAGGGGGTATTCGTACAGCCGGACTGTATACATCGTCCGGACTATAGAAGCATCAAGATATAAGACTCAACACTTCGGCTCGTGTCCGGATGGGACTCTCCTTTGCGTGGAAGACAAGCTTGGCGATCCGGATATTATATTTCCTTCCTTGTAACCGACTCCATGTAAACCCTGGCCCTCCTGTGTCTATATAAACCGGAGAGCACGGTCCTTAGAAGGCCGATCACAATTACAATCATACTATCATAGGCTAGCTCTTAGGGTTTAGCCTGTACGATCTCGTGGTAGATCTACTCTTGTACTACACATATCTTCAATATTAATCAAGCACGAAGTAGGGTTTTACCTCCATCGAGAGGGCCCGAACCTGGGTAAACATTGTGTCCCTTGCTTCCTGTTACCATCAGCTTAAGACGCACAAATAGGGACCCCCTACCCGTGATCCGCCGGTTTTAACACCGACAGTAATGCCCACATAAAAACAACAAAGAAGAACAACGGTAGATTGCTTACGGATAGATCTATTATTAGCATTGCAAATCCTATACCAAGCATCTTTTAAATTTTCTCCTCCCCTTTGTTTGAAGTTAAGAACCTTGTTCTCGGGGTTGCACACAATAGAAGAAGAAAAAACCATAACGACAAAAAGTGATAAACAAGATTGCACACAAAAAACAGATCTGACGAGAAAACAACGATCGAAAAAGAGGACGAATAAAATGGCAAAATTTTGTGAAGTGAGGGAGAGAAACACGAGAGGCAAATGGCAAATAATGTAAATTGCGAGGAGATGAGATTTTTTATTAGGAACCTGGTTGATATTGAAGATCCTCCCCGGCAACGGCGCCAGAAATTTCTTTTGATGTCTGCTAGAACTACGTCGGTATTTCCCCAAAGAGGAAGGGGTGATGCAGTATAGCGACGGTAGGTATTTCCCTCAGTGATGAGACCAAGGTTATCGTACCAGTAGGAGAACCTCCTCACACCACGTAAATAGCACCTGCACACAAATAACAAATACTTGCAACCCAACGTGTTAAAGGGGTTGCCAATCCCTTCCTGGTACGACGCCTCAAGATAGGCAAATAACGTGAGGTAAAAGTGGTAGATTGGATAAATAAATCGCGGAACAAATAAATAGCAGCAAGGTATTTTTCTATTTTTGGTTTAATAGATCTGAAAATAAATGCAAAGGAAAATAGATCGCAAAGGCAAATATGATGAAAAGAGACCCGGGGTCATAGGTTTCACTAGTGGCTTCTCTCGAGAAAATGGTGGGAAAACAATTATTGTTGGGCAATTGATAGAACTTCAAATAATCATGATGATTTCCAGGCAATGATCATTATATAGGCATCACGTCCAAGATTATTAGACTGACTCCTGCCTATTACTCCACACATCAATCGCTATCCAGCATGCATCTAGTGTATTAAATTCATGGAAAATGGAGTAATGCCATAAGAATGATGACATGATGTAGACGAGATCCATTTATCTATTGCGGAAATATAGATCTCATCTTGTTATCCTTAGTAGCAACGATACATACGTGTCGGTTCCTCTTCTGTCACTGGGATCAAGCACCGTAAGATCGAACCCACTACAAAGCACCTCTTCCCATTGCAAGATAAATAGATCAAGTTGGCCAAACAAAACCCAAATATCAGAGAAGAAATATGAGGCTATAAGCAATCATGTATATAAGAGATCAAAGAAGACTCAAATAACTTCCATGGATAAACAAAGATCTGATCATACTCAAAGTTCATCGGATCCCAACAAACACACCACAAAATGACTTAAATCATATGGATCTCCAAGAGACCATTGTACTAATAATCAAGAGAGAGAGGAAGCCATCTATCTACTAACTACGGACCCGTACGTCTAGAAAGAACTACTCACGCATCATAGGAGAGCCACCAATGGAAGTGGTGAACCCCTCCATGATGGTGTCTAGATTGGATCTAGTGGTTCTGGACTCTGCGGCAGCTGGAATTGATTTTCATCGACTCCCCTAGGGTTTCTGGAATATTGTGGTATTTGTAGAGCAAAGAGGCGGTTCAGGGGGCACCCAAGGTGGGCACAACCCACCAGGGCGCGACTGGGCCCCCTATCGCGCGAAGAATGATATTATAATAGCATGGAACAATCAAAAATTATAGATACGTTGGAGACGTATCACCACCCAAACACCATCACTCAACCCTGCTGATGATTTCCTATGAAGCATGAAGAAATAGTACCACCCCCTACTGATGCAATGGATCATCCCAAACTCCATCAACCCAAACTTCATAGCGGATCCGGGCAACCTCACCACACAAAATCCACACCTCCCGCCACTCCCCTCCCCATCCCCATACACCAGATCCAGCGACCCATGAACCTATCAACCACCACCCCACCTCAAAACTAGATCCAGAACCTCGAAAACATCCCTCCTATGAACCCTAACGCAGCACTATGGAGCATAAATGGAGGGAGCTTGGATTGCATACTTCGCCGAAGGAGCGATGTCGTCCATCGCTTCAGTTGGGTCTGCGCGAGTGACCTATCTCCCTGCAAGCTTCAGCACCGCCTCCTGCCCACCTCGCACCCGGGAAGATCGTTGCATCAAGTTTCTGTAACGTGCGCCGCGGCGGAGAAGGAAAGGGGAGAAGCCAGATGCGGACCGGAATGCTGCAATTATTACCCCCTTGGAGACATAGGTGATAGCCAGGTATGACCTGGTCCTCTCGCGTCGCATGCGCAACAAGAAGCGTCCAATCTATCCCGGTCGGACAGCGTGCGAGGCCGTTTCCTTTCGCCAGAAATCATCCGGTTGAAGTTAAACGTTTTCCCATTTCAAACCCTCATTGGGTGCCAGAGCGGCCCATGGTGCCTTTGTGATCTGCCATGCGTTAGGTTGGTCTGTGCTACGCATAACCTTGGAATAACTTCCATTTAGTTGCTCCCCAGTTTCTCCTACTTGGGCGCTACTATGTGTGTGTCCCTCGCAAAAAAAAGTCTTTCGTGGTGCATCTTTGATGGTGGTGACGCATGATACAATGCATATAAACCACTTTTCATCACCAAGAAGTTCATGTGTATGGTTTTTTAAGGATGCTTTTTTCGTGCGGTGTAAATTCAATCAAAGCTATCCAAATCAGGTATCCAAATTGCAAACAAACTTCACCGTAACATTTGCCGCATCCATATCTTTAAAACAAGCTCCCGTGTTAATAGATTTCAATGAACTTATTTTCAAATGTAGCTTGTACTTCCAATGACAACATACTTGTACTTCCCACGGGTAATGAACTCATGTGTAATGCAATGTGTAGCCCTCTCATAGTGCAATTTATAATCCTTGGTGTAACATGTGCTTCTCACATCATGTAACATGTACTTGCCACATAGTGCACCCTGTAATCCCGGGTGCAATATGTACTTTCAGTGTGGTAGCATGTACTACCCGGTGTAACATGTTCTTCTCTCCCGTTCCAACCTATGCTTCACGTGTTGCACCTTCTATTGCTAGCACAACATGTAATTTGCATGTCATGTAACATTTACTCATAGTATGAAGTTTATTGGTACTAGCACAAGTTGATAAAAGCTGGAGAAAAGAAAAAGAAGTGAAAAAAGCAAAGGAAAATGAAAACAAAAAAGGCCGAAATTGGGGCCTACCATGCAAAAACCAGAAGAAAAAACACATTTAAAACCTTCTCTAGGTGCCAAGAGGCAGTACGCAATGCCCTTGTGGTCCGTCATGCATTAGGTTGGCATGCGCCACGCATAACCTTGGAATAACCTCCGTTTAGTTGCTCCCTACTTTCTCCTACTAGGGCGCTACTATGTGTGTGTCTCTCTAAGAAGCGCATGAAGGGAGGCTCGCCTACATTATCTACTCATGGGTCGGCTTAATTCCAACCCACTAAGCAAGCAACATTTTCTTTTCATTTTCCTATATATAACTCCCAAAATGTTATCCTCTGTATTTTCATATATGTATTTAATAAAAGTCCACTTTTAAAAAATCACAAAAATTGACATCGAATTAAAAAAATAATTTGGATTATTCAAAAAATGACCATGTAACTAAAAAATGTTTAGGCTCTTAATAATCTCATATGATTCAAAAGTGTTAACTTATTTAATAAAGTATTTAGTAGATTTTTAAAATTATTCATGCATTTTTTTAAAATCTGAAAAGTGTTCATACATTGGCAAAATGTTAGTCTACTTATAAAAAAAGTGTTCACCCCTTTTAAAATGATGTTGTATTTGTTTCAAATGTTCGCGCATTTAGTTCCCCTCCACGTTAGGTGGGACGAGCAGCACTCACCGAGGTTCATTATTTTCTTAGACACTCACACTAGTCTACTTTTTTTAGGGGACTAGTCTACCTTTTCAAATATGTTCATGTGCTTTTAAAGTATCCACACTTTTAAAAAATGTTGATTTAATATTTTAAAATGATCACACATTTAGGAAAAAAATGTTTATGTACTTTTGAGAAGTATTCAACTATTTTAACAGTTATTCATGTACTTTTGGAAAAGTGCTCAAGCCAAAAGAAATTCATGTAACTTCTGAAAAATGTTTACACTTATTGTAAAAAGTTAAAAAGGAAAAGTGCAAAAGAAACATAAAAAGGAAAAAATAGATATATGAACAGAAAAAAGATAGAATATAGAAAAGGAAATAGAAAAAACATTTAAAACGGATAAAAGTTGTTTCCCCAAAAAATCCGCATGCAGAACATGATAATGCTTGTTGTGGGCGATATATAGTCTTTGCGCTCCTGCTTGACATTTGGGGCCTCAAACAGGTTGGGCAAACGTCTACAACTTACATGGGTCGGGCATGGCGCGTTTAGTTAGAAGTGTAACTTGTTTTAAATATGTAGTAAAATAAGTCTGATAAAAGGGAAAAGTGTATTGCAAAAACTAGAGAAATGTTTACTTCAGTGATAGAAATGTGCATGTGTATATATTAGCATGTGCTTTGCATATTTGAAAAAAATTCATGCATACAAAAATATAAATTCATATATTAGTAAGAGTTCATGTTTTTATTTCTAGCTGTTCATAGATTTAAACAAAGCAAGAAGATAAAATAAAGAAAATTGAAAATTGAAGAAATAGAAGATGAATGGAACTAAATAACATAGGGTAAAATGTGATGCCCAAAGTAGTAAGAAAATAATAAACAAGAGAGAAGGCAGAAAATGGAAGTGAACAGAAAAACTCGCACCCCTGAGACGGAGGAGGTAATCGGAAATTCCGAAGTAATCTCACGACACGCCTAAACGCTTCATGCAACAATACATCACCTTCTCCTCTGCTTTGGCTGCAACAATGTTTAGTGGCAAAAAATTAGGAAAATAAGTGACAAATATTGCTTGTAGAAAACTTTCCCTAAAATTTACAATCGGACCTCACAACACAGAAGTAGAGGAATAATGTCAAATAAGAACTCCCTGCCACCGCCTTCTCATGGGCATCGGCCGCAACAGTGGCCTGCATTGCGTTTTCAACAGAGCGAGGAAGACGATTAAATTAGGTGGTTTAGGACGTCGTATTACATATTACTTAGCTGAAAAAGGATGCCAACAACGATGGGCGGTCAAGGCAAGGAGAAGGCCTAGCCTATACTGGGATGAAAAACTTCAGGTTACGGTGTTGGACTCTTGTCCTAGATATATAGATGTTAGGATGGTGGATAATAGCATGCACAAGACATGGAGAGCAACTTTTGTATATGAGGAGCCACGTGTGGAGAATCGTCATTACATGTGTGATCACCTAACGACATTAAGATCTGTTTCGCAAGATCCTTGGCTTGTTTATGGTGACTTTAATGAGGCTTGAGGGAGTCCTGGAGTAGGGGGTCCTCGGACAGCCGGACTATATACTTTGGCCAGACTGTTGGACTATGAAGATACAAGATTGAAGACTTCGTCCCGTGTCCGGATGGGACTCTCCTTTGTGTGGAAGGCAAGCTTGGCGATTCAGATGTGTAGATCTCCTTCGCTGTAACCGACTCTGTAACCCTAGCCCCCTCCGGTGTCTATATAAACCGGAGGGTTTAGTCTGTAGGACAAGAACAATCATAATCAATATGCTAGCTTCTAGGGTTAGCCTCTACCATCTCGTGGTAGATCAACTCTTGTAATACTCATATCATCAAGATCAATCAAGCAGGAAGTAGGATATTACCTCCATCCAGAGGGCCCGAACCTGGGTAAACATCATGTCCCCAGCCTCTTGTAACCATTACCCTTAGACGCACAGTTCGGGACCCCCTACCCGAGATCCGCCGGTTTTGAGACCGACATTGGTGCTTTCATTGAGAGTTCCACTTGTGTCGTTGCTACGAGGCTTGATGGCTCCTTTAATCATCAGCAACGATGCGGTCCAGGGCGAGACTTTTCTCCCCGGACAGATCTTCATATTCGGCGGCTTCGCACTACGGGCCAACTCGCTTGGCCATCTAGAGCAGATCGACAGCTACGCCGCTGGCCATCAAGTCAGGCTCGGAAACTTGAACTATACGGCTGACATCCACGAGGACTTCATCTTCGACGGATTCGGGCCTACGTCAGGAGAGCCGAACAGTCAGGACGAGCATGACTTAGATCTGCCCTCGGATGGTGTTCGGACTATCGCACCTGCTGCTGCCCCGGCCCTTAATCTGGAGCAGATTGCGCCATCCGAAGGCGGGTGGGTGGACCCCGCCATGGAGGCCGCACACTCATCGGTGATGGAGCCGAACACAGACTCCGCCTCCAAAGAAATCTGTGTCACCGGACCCCCGGACTCGTCTCCAGTCTTAGGTTCCGAACCGCGCGCTTCCATGCCTACCGACTCTGATTGGGCACCGATCATGGAGTTCACCTCTGCGAATATCTTTCAACACTCACCCTTTGGTGATGTGCTAAATTCATTAAGCTCTCTCTCTCTTTATCAGGAGACTCCTGGCCAAACTATGTCCGGCTCAAGTGGAATGCGGACGACGAAGAAATTCGCTACCCACCCACCACCCACTTAATAGCCACTGTCGATGACTTAACCGACACGCTGGACTTCGACTCCAAAGACATCGACAGTATGGACGTCGATGCTGGAGATGATCGGGAACCACCACCCACGGGGCGCTGGACAGCCACCTCATCATATGATATATACATGGTGGACAGACCCAAGGAGAACAATAGCGACAAAAAGGATGCAACGGAGGATAATCCCCCCGGGAAGAAACCAAAGCGACGGCGCAGGCGCCGCTCTAAGTCCAACCACAGTAAAAATAGCGATAAAAGCGCAAGAAAAATTGACACCCTGGTCGACTCCGAAGGAAACGACGACCCCATGGACCCAGCAATGGAGCAGGATGAGCCAGGCCACACCGAACATAGTCCAGAGCAGACGCCCGATCACGGTGACCACGAGGGTAAAACTCATCAACCTGCCTCCGGAGAGGAGGACAGTCCGTACGACGACGCATTCATCCCGGAAAAACACTTGGAACAAGAGAACCTCCACAGAAGGCTTATGGACACTGCGAGGATCCTGAAGAACAGAAGCAAAGGATTAAGGCCGCATAGGATACGCTCAACCGCAGATGGAACAAAGTGCTAGACACTGAAGAAAAATATGGCTACGATCGCCACACAAAGAGCTACTTAAAGCGCAAGCTGCTACCCGAATTCGAGATGAAGCCATAGAGCCCATTCCACCAAAGAATAATACGGCCGATCAGCCGGACCGACCACCTCGTGGCCGCGACAGAGTGGCTAATGATGCCGCACACAAGCCATCACATGATTTATGTGAGCTCCTAGACAAAAAGGCCGGTGCGACCAGGTCCATTTATGGATCTAGAGGACGTTCTCCGAAGCAAGATCATAGCCACCAAAACGATCATATTGATCGAATACCAGTTCGGAATCAACCCCGAACACAACAACCGTCGACAGCATGCCATGACACATCCAATTACAGGGGTGCTGCACACCCCCTGTGCTTCATCGATGAAGTGCTAAATCATGAATTTCCACAGGGATTCAAACCCGAGAATATAGAGGCATACGACGGAACGACAGACCCTGGGGTCTGGATTGAGGACTTTATCCTTCATATCCACATGGCTCGTGGAGATGATCTCCACGCCATTAAATATCTACCCCTCAAGTTGAAAGGACCAGCTCGGCATCGGTTGAAAAGCCTCCCTGAAAACTCAATTGGAAGTTGGGAGGAACTTGAGGATGCTTTCAGGGCCAATTTTCAAGGGACCTATGTCCGACCTCCGGATGCAGATTATTTAAGTCACATAATCCAACAACCCGGAGAGTTAGCCCGGAAGCTTTGGAACAAATTTCTCACCAAGAAGAATCAAATTGTTGATTGTCCGGATGCCGAAGCCTTAGCGGCCTTCAAGCATAGTATCCGAGACGAATGGCTCGCCAGAAACCTTGGCCATGAAAATCCAAGGACAATGGCGGCCCTAACAAGCCTTATGACCTGCTTTCACGCGGGTGAGGACAGCTGGTTGGCCCGTAGAGGCACCAGCGACCCAGGCACATCCAAAATTAGGGATGGCAACGGGAATCCATGAAGGAATAAAAACAAGCGTCGTAACAAAGAAGAAAGTCTGGACAACACGGCGGTCAATGCCGGATTCTGGGGCTCTCGACCCGGTCAATGGAAAAAGCCATTTATAAGCAGCGGAGATGGACCGTCCAGCCTAAACAAGTGTCTAGACAGATTATGTCAAATTCATGGCACCCCCGAAAAACCTGCAAACCACACCCACAGAGAATGTTGGGTCTTCAAGCAGGCCGGCAAGCTAAACGCCGAACACAAAGGAAGGGAGATGCCAAGTGAAGACGAGGATGAGCCTCGCTAGCCGAACACTGCGGGACAGAAAAAATTCCCACCAGAAGTCAAAACAGTGAATATGATTTACGCAACTCACATACGAAGAGAAGACGCAAACGCGCACTCAGAGACGTATACGCTGTAGAGCCCGTCGCCCCCAAATTCAACCCTTGGTTGGCCTGCCCGATCACTTTTGATGGCAGGGATCATCCGACAGGTATCCGGCATAGAGGATCGGCTGCCTTGGTGCTCAACCCAATAATTGATGGATACCATCTCACTCGAGTCCTTATGGATGGCGACAGTAGTCTTAATCTGATATATCAGGACACTATCCGCAAGATGGGCATAGACTCATTAAAAATCAGCCAAAGTAACACTAACTTTAAAGGAGTAATACTAGGCGTTAAGGTCCGCTGCACGGGCTCTCTCGTATTAGAGGTTATATTCGGTTCTCCCGACAACTTCATAAGCGGACAATTAATCATCGACATAGCTCCATTCTGAAGCGGCTATCACGCACTACTCAGAAGAGCGGCCTTCGCTTGCTTCAACGCAGTACCGCACTACGCCTACCTTAAACTCAAGATGCCCGGTCCACGTGGCGTCATCACAGTTAGCGGAAACACGGAGCGCTCCTTACGAGCGAAATAATATGTGGCGGCTCTAGCAGCCGAACACTGAGCGGCCTCTCCTACTAGAATACATGATCGATCGTCAAGACCACAGACACGGTTAGACGAGTCTGGTGCACCGCCAGTGGTAATAGCCCAGATAAACCTGAGCTGGGGTCTATAGATATACCCCCATAGGCGGTGCTAGGGGCTGCGAACATGTAACAAAGCCCACAGTTCGGCTTGACCTTATTAATATAATAATATACTGAATTTTAGTGATTCATTGAGCATAACCAACTTCTCGCACGATTACACCAGACTCGTTACGAGGTTTCTCCTTTTTTACAGATGACCATCGTGCTACACCCTTCCAGGATACGGCACAACGGAGACATAGGCGCAGACGTGCAGCAGGGCCCCGCTCAAAGGTTTCTCTTTGGACTAAGCCCCTGTGTAGACCTTCTTTAATGTCTCTTGTTGCTTGACATCCCCCAGGTACTTAATACACCCACGAGGGATACTGGCGTTATTGGCATTTCGCTACGTCAGATTAATGCACGTACCTGGAAATTCGGGGTTCATTATCGAGGGTGTTACTCAGCCCAATATATGTTCCAAAGTCCGAATACCTTCGGGAGTGTTTGGCGTCACGAGTTTGGCCTTATATGCATCAGCTCCGAATCATGTCTTTGGTCAAATGTTGGGTTTGCCCGGCTCCTGGGTTTGCTACCTTACGTTCCATTTTATCGGCTAAGGCGGCCAAAGGAGAACTACTGCGATCGTGCCCTGGTTATTCCGGACGAGCACCTCAGTAGAGAAAGACGAAAACTGGCTATCATGATACAGCAAGAGACTGGTCAACCACTCGATGACTCAGCGGAATCGTCGGGATTGCTTCGCATTAATGAAGGACTGGTTTCCCGGTCATGTACGTACGCGCACCGAATTCGTATGAACGCGGAAGTACTAGGGGCTATATAGTAGCCCCACTGTCAAACTCCTTTGGCTAAGTGAAAGTGTTAAAGCAATATAGTCTAGTTGCCTAGTTCGACGAGCGATCACCTCCTTAATGGACCAAGACGTTGGATCAAGTGTTATTACGTGCCTTTTTTTAGCACCCCCGCATTGTATGCATGGGGGCTGAAGCCGACGACTGCAAACTTTCAGGTTATATATATACATAAACGGACACACAGGAGGCACTACAATACTTTCGGGTAAAAGTATAAATACAGCCTTTATAATCAAAATAACATTGTCTTTACAATTGAGATATATGTCACTCGCACATAATACTCTTTGAGAACTGAGCCTCTATTAAACGGGCGCCTTCTATGACTTGCTCAAAATAGTGCTCGGTCGGGTCCTAGCCTCCCGCCGGATCCCGGGCTGCAATACCGGTGGCCTCCATCCCTGCCCAATATGTTTTAACATGGGCAAGAGCCATCCGTGCACCCTCTATGCACGCCGACCTCTTCACAGCGTCGATGCGCGACACATCATTGATGCGCGACACAGCGCCAAGGAATTGTTGCACTAAAACAAAATAATTGTCCGGCCTTGGTCCCTTCGGCCAAAGATGGTCTACGATAGACCTCATGGCAAGTCCGGACAACCTATGGAGCTCGGCCCATGCGGCCATCTTTCCATTCAACGGCAGCGGACGCGTCGGGGAACTGAACTGCGACCAGAATAACCTTTCCACCTCATTATCTTTATGATCTTTGAAAAACTTGGTCGCATCAGTAGTATTTTTTGCCATGTCTGCATACACGTCTGCAGCACTCCATAGCTGATCTAGAGGGGCATAATTTGGATCTCCAAACTTCATCCGCAACAAAAAGGGCCTCCTAGCCGTGATATCTCCGGCTTGTCGAAGCTCCTCCCGTGCAGCTCTGATTTCAGAGCGTGTTTCCTTGGCTGCTTCCAAGGCCTTCTTCAGGTCAGCCTCTTTCACTGGGATCACCTTTTCAAGGAGCTCATATCGACCGGCGGCATCTTTCTGCTTAACAGCCATCTTGGCTATTTTGTCTTCGCTCTGGCGATGAGCAGCCTGCTCGGCTCTTAACTCTTCAGCCGCCTTTAGGGCGGCCGCATCACTTCTCCCGGCTCGTTCCTTGGCTAGGGCAAGTTCCGCCAGAAGGGCCTCCATGGCAGCAGCTCCATCTGCGGCCACAACATATTATAGATACTAGCATCATGCTCCTCTTAAAGTATTTGCTGATAATTCACAAAATAAACACATACCCTGTGCCTCATCAAGCCGCTTGTTCACAAGCGCGATGTCGGCATCCGCCACATCAAGCTGTCGCCTCAGTTAGGCGAATTCAGCAGTCCGGTCAACCGCCGGACACTGTGTCGTCTGCACATAACGCAAGCGCGATCACTACTTGGGAGTATGATCCTCCGTTTGCCGCCTCAGGCTGGCAACCAGAGTCTCAGGGGCTACTATCTATACAGAGCACACCTAGCGTGTGCAGTACAGCTGAAAGTTTACATATTTCTTTGCGTACCTCAAAGCCTTTGAGCAGGCTCATAAAAGCTTCATTCAACCCGCTTTTGGCGGATGAAATCCTCTCAAACACCATACTCATTAAAGTATGGTGCGCCTATGATATAGTCGCTCGCTCCAGAAGGCCCGTTATTGTGTCCGGCTCGGTGCCGGACAATCCTGAACTCTTCTTGTTGCTCTCCCTGGGAGCCGAATACTCCGGGATTTGGGTGGCCGAAGCATTAACTTCTGGCCTTAGTGGATCAGGAGAAATCCTCCATGACGACACCTCGGGGTCGTCCTCCCCATGGGGCGGGGAGGCAGGAGGAGGCGTTTCACTCTCCATCATCTCCGGAAGAAGATCCCCAGAAGACGAACTCCGTTGAGAAGGACTATGATCCGGACTGCAAGATAGGTCTCGGTTATTATTCTTAGAGATGAAGAAGGACATATTTTATCACAGTACTTTTTCACTTACAGCTCGGTGGAGGACTGGCCCGTTTGCGGGTGCTGTGCGGTAAGGACGCCCTCTGGGGCAGGACTCCCTGGCGAGGGTTTCTTCACTTGTTTGGGCACCTTGTATCCAAGCCTTCGGAGGCGGCCCTTTTCTTCCCGCGGGGGGAGGGAATTTTAGATTCACATCCCCGATTATCCTCCTTGGTGGAGACATTAATGCCCCTGGTTTTGATGTGCAATGTATGAAGCTCGCTTTCGGCTTCTCTACTCTTCCCGTCATCCTTCCCCGATGGCACTTGATATGGTGCGCGTTTAAGCATCCTGGTTAATGCAGGATTCGGTGAGCCTTCAGGAAGCGGGGCTGGACACCTGATCCTCTCCGCCTTACTTAGCCAATCCTGGTCGCGGATAGTTTTCAGAATAATGTTATGATAAACATGAACAGCGTGTTCGATTGTAGAGTGACTTACTTGGGTATCTGGACGATTGCAGTTCAAGCCCACATCCTCGGTGGTATCTGAGGGAGTCCTGGATAAGGGGGTATCCGGACTGCCGAACTATATACTTTAGCCAGACTGTTGGACTATGAAGATACAAGATTGAAGACTTCGTCCCGTGTCCGGATCGGACTCTCCTTGGCCTGGAAGGCAAGCTTGGCGATTCGCATGTAGATCTCCTTCTCTGTAAACCGACCCTGTGTAACCCTAGCCCCCTCCAGTGTCTATATAAACCGGAGGGTTTAGTCCGTAGGACACAACAACAACAATAATACCATAGGCTAGCTTCTAGGGTTTAGCCTCTCTGATCTCATGGTAGATCAACTCTTGTAATACTCATATCATCAGGATCAAACAAGTAGGAAGTAAGGTATTACCTCCATCGAGAGGGCCTGAACGTGGGTAAACATCGTGTCCCCAGCCTCCTGTTACCATTAGCCTTAGACGCACAGTTCGGGACCCCCTGCCCGAGATCCGCCGGTTTTGACACCGACATTGGTGCTTTCATTGAGAGTTCCTCTGCGTCGTCGCTGTAAGGCTAGATCGCTTCTCCAACCTTCAACCACGCTGTCCTGGGTGAGGCCTCC
>NC_041381.1:122555760-122603449 GCF_002162155.2 Triticum dicoccoides | reverse complement strand
AGATCGACAGCTACACCCCTGGCCATCAGGTTAGGTTCGGAAACCTAAACTACACTGCCGACATCCGTGGAGACTTGATCTTCGACGGATTCGGGCCCATGTCAGGAGTGCCGAACGATCACGACATGCATGACCTAGATCTGCCGTCGGACAGTATCCAGAACATTGCACCTGCTACGGCTCCAGACTTTGTTCCAGAGCAGGGCATGCCTTCCGACGACGGGTGGATGGACCCCGCCCCGGAAGCCGCACATTCATCGGCGTTGGAGCCGAACACAGACTCCTCTCCCAAGGAAATCTGTATCTTCGGACCTCCGGACTTGTCTCCGGCCTTATATCCCGGACCGCGTGCCTCCATGCCCATTGAATCTAACTGGGCTCCGGTTATGGAACTCACCGCCATGGATATCTTTCAGCACTCACCCTTCGGAAACGTGCTAGATTCATTAAAGTCTCTCTCTCTGTCAGGAGACTCTTGGCCGGACTATATCCGGCCCGTGTGGGATACAGAGGACGAAGAAAATCGCGACCCACCCACCACCCACTTTGTAGACACTTTTGATGACCTAACAGACATGCTTGACTTCGACCCCAATAACATCGACGGTATGGACGTTGATGCAGGGGACGATCTGGAACCACCGCCCACGGGGCGCTGGACAGCCACTTCATCATATGACGTCTATATGGTGGACACGCCTAAAGAAGACAATGGTGACAAAAAGGGCACAACGGAGGATAAACCCCCCGGACAAAAGAAAAAATGACGGCGCAGGCGCCTCCTTAAGTCCAGTCATAGTAAAAACAGCGATAACAACCCAAAACAGGATGACACTCCGGTTGACTCCGAAGGCAACAACGACCATAGGGACCCAGCGATGGAGCAGGATAAGCCAGGTCACGCCGAACATAGCCCGGAGCAGATGCCCGATCACAGAAATCCAGAGGGCCGAACTCATCATACTACCTCAAAAGAGGAGAACAGTCCGGTTGACCATGCGTTCATCATCCCGAAAGAACGTTCGAAACAAGATAACCTCCGCAGAAAACTCCTGGCCACAGCGCGGAGCCTGAAGAAACAGAAGCAAAGGCTTAAAGCCGCGCAGGATACGCTCAACCGAAGATGGAATAAGGTGCTGGACACCGAAGGGAAATATGGCGACTGAGGGAGTCCTGGATTAGGGGGTGTCCGGATGGTCGGACTATGACCTTTGGCCGGACTCCCAGACTATGAAGATACAAGATTGAAGACTCCGTCCCGTGTCCGGATGGGACATTCCTTGGCGTGGAAGGCAAGCTTGGCGATACGATATGAAGATCTCCTCCCATTGTAACCGACTCTGTGTAACCCTAGCCCTCCCAGGTGTCTATATAAACCGGAGAGTTTTAGTCCATAGGACGAACAACAGTCATACCATAGGCTAGCTTCTAGGGTTTAGCCTCTCTGATCTCGTGGTAGATCCACTCTTGTACTACCCATATCATCAATATTAATCAAGCAGGAGTAGGGTTTTACCTCCATCGAGAGGGCTCGAACCTGGGTAAAAACATCGTGTCCGTTGTCTCCTGTTACCATCCGCCTAGACGCACAGTTCGGGACCCCCTACCCGAGATCCGCCGGTTTTGACATCGACATTGGTGCTTTCATTGAGAGTTCCTCTGTGTCGTCACCTTTAGGCCTGATGGCCTCGTCGATCATCAACCACGACGCGGTCCAGGGTGAGACCTTTCTCCCCGGACAGATCTTCGTATTCGGCGGCTTCGCACTGCGGGACAACTCTCTTGGCCATCTGGAGCAGATCGAAAGCTACGCCCCTGGCCTTCAGGTCAGGTTTGGAGGTTTAAACTACACGGCCGACATCCGCGGGGACTTGATCTTCGACGGATTCGAGCCACGGCCGAGCACGCCACACTGTCACGATGAGCACGATTTAGCTATGTCGCAGGACAACGCCCAGAGCGTCGCTCAGGTACCGGTCCGACCATTAGCTCGGAGCCGGCTGTGCCAGTTGGGGCCGGACGGTTGGACGCCTCCCCAGGAGCCGCAATCTCTATGGCGATAGAGTCGAACACCAGCCTAGTCCTTTGCGAGGCCTATGACTCCAGGGTGCCGGACTCCATTCCGAATTCTGAACCTCCCGCACCTCTTCCGATCGAACCCGATTGGGCTCCGATCATGGAGTTCACCGCCATGGACGTCTTTCAGCACTCGCCCTTTGGCGATATCCTGAATTCAATAAAGTCTCGCTCTTTGTCAGGAGAGCCCTGGCTGGACTATGGTCAGCATGGTTGGGATGCGGATGACGAAGAATTTCGAAGCCCACCCACCACCCACTACGTCGCCACTGTCGACGACTTAACCGAGATGATCGACTTCGACTCCGAAGATATCGACGGTATGGACGCCGATGAAGGAGACGACCAAGAACCAGCGCCTATAGAGCGCCACACAATCGCCTTATCACACGATGTATGCATGGCGGACACACCTAAAAGAAGCAACGGCGAGGATCAAAAGGGCACAACCAGGGATCGTTCCCTCGGAAAACAATCAAAGCGGCGGCGTAATCGCCATGCCAAGCCCCACCTCGATAGAGACCCAGCCATGGAGCAGGGCGAATCAACAAAAGACAAACATGCCATCGAGAAACCGTCCAAACAAGGCGGACAAACCAAACAATCCAGCCCCAGCAAAGATAATAGTCTGGACGACCTTACGCCGGACAAATCGCTGGAGCACCAGAATCTCCACCAAAGGCTTTTCGCCACCGCACGTAGCCTGAAAAAGCAGAAGCGGAAGCTCAAAACAACGGAAGATGCAATCAGAATAAGATGGAGCAAAGTACTCAATACCACACACAAGTACGGCAACAGTCGTCACACAAAGAGCTTTCTGAAGCGGAAATTACTACCAGAATTGGATGAAGAGGCCCTAGAGCCCCCACAACCAAAAAACAAGGAAGTCACCAGGTCGGATAGATGACCCCACGATCGACCTCCACCAACAAAGGGCACCGCATTCAATGCGGCACGCGAGCCACACAAAGATTTGCATCAGGAAAACGGCCCGACCAGATCCATCTACGGGCCAAGAAAGCAAGCTCCGTTGAGCAATGCAACACAAAAAATATCCGAACATCGCGGCACACCCACATACAGGGGCGCCGCGCACCCCCTATGTTTTACCGATGAGGTATTGGATCATGAATTTCCAGCGGCATTCAAGCCTGTAAACATAGAAGCATACGACGGAACAACAGACCCTGGAGTCTAGATCGAGGATTATATCCTCCACATACACATGGCCAGAGGAGATGACCTCCACGCCATAAAATACTTACCCCTTAAGCTCAAAGGGCCAGCCCGGCATTGGCTTAAAATCCTTCCTGAAAACACCATGGGAAGTTGGGAAGCGCTCGAGGATGCTTTCCGGGCAAATTTTCAAGGGACCTATGTCCGACCTCCGGATGCAGATGATCTAAGTCATATAACTCAGCAGCCCGGAGAGTCAGCCCGCAAACTCTGGAATAGATTCCTTACTAAAAAGAATCAGATAGTCGACTGTCCAGACGCCGAGGCCCTAGCAGCTTTCAAACATAGCGTCCGAGACGAATGGCTCACCAGATGCCTCGGCCAAGAAAAGCCAAAAACAATGGCCGCACTAACAAGCCTCATGACCCGCTTTTGCACAGGAGAGGATTGCTGGTTGGCAAGGAGCAGCACCAGCGACCCGAGCACATCCAAGCTTAGAGATGAAAACGGGAAACCGCGCCGTAACAAAGAACAGCGCCGAATCAAGGATAACAGCCCGATGAGCATGGCAGTCAATGCCGAATTCGAAAGATCTTGGCAAAATCATAAAAAGCCGCCACCCAAAGATGACAGGGACGAGCTGTCTAAGCTCAACAAAATCCTGGACAAAATATGTCAAATCCACAGTACTCCCGGGAGACCTGCAAACCATACCCACAGAGATTGTTGGGTCTTCAAGCAGTCCGGCAAACTCAACGCCGAACACAAGGGGCTCGACGCACCAAGCAAGGATGACGACGCACCCCACAAGCAGGACACCGGAGAACAAAAGAAGTTCCCACAAGAAGTCAAAACAGTTAATTCACTTTAGATGACAAAAGGGAAAAACAGAATGGCGCTTACGAAGAAACGTACCATACGGCCAGCCCCAGAGGAGCACCACCACTGGTTGTTACAACCAATCACCTTTGACCATCAGGATTACTCCAGAGAAGCCCGGAACGCAGGCTGGACTGCCTTGGTCTTGAATCCGATTATTGACGGACTCCAATTTACAAAAGTCCTTATGGAGGCGGCAGTGACTTAAACCTGTTATATCAGGACACAATCCGCAAACTAGGGGTAAACCCAGCCATAATCCGCCATGGCAACACTTCCTTTCAAGGAGTCACGCCGGGTCCAGATACCCAGAGTATGGGTTCCCTTTCGTTAGAAGTCACGTTCGGCTCACCCGACAACTTCCAAAGCAAAAAGCTAACATTCCACATCGCCCCATTCGTAAGTCGCTATCAAGCGCTACTGGGACGTGAAGCTTTCGCCTGCTTTAATGCAATACCGCATTACGCATCCCTTACACTTAAAATGCTCGGCCCATGAGGCATCATCTCATTACAGGGGAATATAAATTGACCCCCAAAGTACAGGTAAAGGTGCGGCCGCCTGGATAGCCGCACACTAATCCAGCCCTACTATCCCGGACACGGCTCGACGAGTTCGGCGTAAATGTACATAGGCTTAATGGCCGCATAACCCTATACAAGGGGCTCCGCGTGTTCACGCCAGGAGACAATACGGCTCAATTCTTGCTCCAACTATATTTTGTTTATTTTAATATAGATTTCTCACACGCTTATTTTTTACTAAGTTCCACTCTTTCGCAGACAAACATCGTGCTACGCCTGTCCAGGATACGGCACAACAGAGACACAGGTGCAGACGTGCAGTAGGGACCCATTTCAAGGATTCTTTTCAGATTAAGACCCTGCATAAACCTTTTTTACTGTCTCTTGTTGACAACATCCCCCGGTTTTCGCTATAACCGAGGAGGAGGCTGGCGTCTTAGCATGTGGCCAGGCCAGAATTTTGCACGTACCTGGACACCAGGGGCTTTTTTACCAAGGGCTCTATTTCGACCCGCCTTCATAAAGACCGAATACCATAGGGAGTGTTCGGCGTCGCGAGTTTGGCCTTATATGCATCAGCTCCGAATCATGTCTTTGGTCAAATGTTGGGTTTGCCCGGATCCTGTGTTTTGCCGCCTTATGTTCCGTTATATCGGCTAACGCGGCACCAGGAGAACTACTGTGATTGTGCCCCGGTTCAGCCAGGCGAGCACCTCAGTAGAGAAAGCCGAAAACTGACTGTCATGATATAGCGAGAGACTGGTCAACCACTCGATGACTCTCGGAATCTTTAGGATTCATCTGCATTAACGAAGGGCCGCTTCTCGATCAGGCACACTCGCGCCCCGAATTCGGGTCAGCGCGGTGCCCCTAGGGGCTATTCAGTAGCCCCACTATCAAACTCCTATGGCTAAGTGAAAGTGATAAAGCATTATAGTCCGGTTGCCTAGTTCGTTGCGCCACCACCTCCTTTATAGGACCAAGACGTTGGATTAAGTGTGAAAAGGCGCCTTTTTGCGAACACCCCCGCATTCTATGCGTGGGGGCTGAAGCCAACGACTGCCATCTTTCAGGTTATATACACATATACATTAAATGGCCGCACAGGAGGCATCATAATTCTTGCAAGCACAAGTATAAAAAGCCTTTATATTCTATCAAAATATTCATTTTACAATAGTACACGCTATTCAAACACAACATCCTTCGAGCATTGTGACTCTATTAAACGAGCGCCGTGAAGAACTTCCTCAAAGTAGTGCTTGGCAGGTACTCGGCTTTCGTCCGAATCCCGGGATGCAACAACACTGGCCTTCATATCTGCCCAGTATGTTTTGACACGGGCAAGCGCCATCTGTGCACCCTCTATGCACGCCGACCTCTTCATTGCATCAGCATGCGGCACCGAACCAAGGAACTGCTGCACCAAGCCAAAATAACTCATCGGCTCCGGCTTCTCTGGCCACAGACGACTCGCAACATACTTCATGGCGAGTCCGGATAACCTGTTCAGCTCCGCCTAGGCGGCCAAACGGTCGGATACCGAAAGTGGGCATTCTGGATTGTGGAAGTGCGACCAAAAAAGCTCTTCCAATCCATGGTCACCTCAGCCGCGGAAGTGTTCGGTCGCGTCTGCCGCACTAGCGGCCAAATCCAGATAAGTGTTTTCCGCACTCCACTGCCGGTCTAACGGAGCATACTTGGGGTCTCCGAACTTCATCCGCAGCATATAGGACTTTCTAGCCGTGATATCTCCGGCCTAACGCAGCTCTTCCTTCATAGATCTCATTGCAGAGCGAGTATCCTTGGCCTCGGCGGTGATCTTTTCAAGATCCTTCTGAGCCGCCTTATCTCCTTGTTCAAGAAATTCACAGCGGTCAGCAGCATCCTTCAATTATATAGCCATCTTGGCCATTACTCTCTTGCTCTGGCAGTGAGCATCCAGTTCGGCTTTTAGCTCTTCAGCCGCCTTCACGGCAGCCGCATCACTTTTCCTTGCTTGTTCCTTGGCTCGGGCAAGTTCCGCCCGAAGGTTCTCCACGGCAGCAGCACTATGTGCATCAAGAACATATCTTATAAGGCACGCGCACCAAACTCCTCTTATCAGATGTCTTTGGAACATACCTTGTGCCTCATCTAGCCGCTTATTCACAAGCGCGATGTCGGCATCTTCCACGTCAACTTGCCGCTTTAGCTCGGCAGATTCATCAGTCCGGCTAGCCACCGAACGCCTCGCCACCTTCATAAAATAGGTGACATATTATACCTGGGGTTATGATCCTCTGCGCATCGTCACTGTTGACGATACATAGAGTCTCAGGGGCTACTATTTATACAGGGCGCATTTAATATGTGGCTCTACCAAAAGGTACACCTTTTTAGGTACCTCAAAGCCTGCCAGTAAACTCCTGGCAGCCTCGTACAATCCGCTTTCAACGGATGAAATCCTTCCAATCACCGTATTCATCAACATACGGTGTTCTTCTGAGATGGACGCCCTCCCAAGCAGATCCTTCAGCCCCTCCGACCGCGCACCAGAGGGTGCCGGAGTAGCCTGACGACCTTTTCCAGGGTCCGGACTTGGAAAAACCCTCCGAGACGAAACCTCGGGGTCACATGCCTCGTAAGACGGTGCAACAAGGGGAGGCGTTTCGCTCTCTATCATCTTCGGACAAAGATCCCCTGAAGATGAGCTCTGCTGAGAAGGGTTGAGATCCGAACTGCAAGGTAATGTTTTGGTTATCTTCCTTAGAAATAAAACAGGAATGTCATTAATTATGGAACCCATCCCTTCCCTTACGGCTCGGGGGAGAGCGGGTACCCTTTAGGGTGAAATTCGACCGGGGTGTTCTCCGGTGCCAAACCCTCTGGCAAAGATTTCTTCCCCCGTTCTGAGGCCATCACCTCTGAGTCTTTAGAGGCAGTCCTTTTCTTTCCCTGGTCGGGGGAATTTTCGATTCTTCCCTTCCTAACAGCCTCCTTCGTGGAGGCGGTAGGTCCTTGGTTCCCCCCTTCGCCTTCTGCCAAAAGCACGACCTCCAGCATCCTGGTTAGCATGGGATTCGGCGCGGTCTCGGGCAGGGGGGCTGGACACCTGATAAGCTTTGCCTTCACTATCCACTCCTGTTCAAAGGACAACTCTGTTAAGGGTAATTTTGTGATGGAAATACGGATGGTGTGTCCAAATACGGGGCTACTTACCTTAGCATCCGGGCGATTGCAGCTCAGACCTGCATCCTCGGACAAATCCGGACACCTTGCTTGTGATCCGAAGAACAATCTGTACATCTCCACGGGTGTCGCACCCATGAAATGTTGGAGGACTCGCGGTCCCTCCGGATTAAATTCCCACAGGCGGAGAGGGCGACGTTTGCAGGGCAGTGTGCGGCGAATCAGCATAACTTGCGCCACTACGGTCAAATTGATATCTCTTTCTAGAAGATCTCGAATGCGGTCCTGCAGCAAGGGCACATCTTTGGGCGGCCCCCAGATAAGCCCTTCATTGACCCATGACGCTAGCCGTGGTGGGGGACCCGAGCGAAAAACGGGTGGCGCTACCCATGTGGTGCCCCTGTGGGCTGTGATGTAAAACCAGTCCCGTTGCCATAAGCCGAACTCCTCTTGAAAAGAGCCCTCGGGCCATGGAGCATCGGCCATCTTGCTTATTATAGCTCCTCCGCACTCAACGTGCTGCCCCTCGATCATCTTCGGTTCCACCTTGAAGGTTCTAAGCCACAATCCGAAGTGAGGAGTAATATGGAGGAAGGCCTCACACACGACAATGAATGATGAGATTTGGAGGATGGACTCTGGAGCTAAGTCGTGGAACTCCAGCCCGTAATAAAACATAAGCCCCCTCACGAAGGGATCAATCGGGAAGCCTAGCCCCCGAAGGAAGTGAGATGCCAACACCATGCTCTCACCGGGCTGGGGAGTGGGAATGGCCTGCCCTTGAGTAGGCAGCCTATGCGAGATTTCGCCGGTTAGATACCTGGCATCTCTCAGCTTTCGTACATCTTCTTCCGTATTGGAGGAAAGCATCCACCGGCCTTGAAGGTCGGAGCCGGACATCATCGAAGGTCCGAAGCGCCTAAAACTAGAGCTTTGGGTGTTGCAACTCGAAGCGAGGGGCGGATTCGATTGGATTGAAAAGAAGGGAGTCGAGCCTTGGTCTCTTTATAAAGGAGTTGAATACCAAGAGCCCTCCCCATAACCGTTTGGGACTCGCTTTCAATTAGGGAGTCATACCAAAGGCACGGTTGGGTTACCCACGCCCGTATTGATGAGAATCCTGGAATAAGGGGACACGATCTCTGCTTTGACAAGACGTGCCAAGGAAACCGCCTCGCTAAACGCGCTGAGGTGGAATAGTAAAATGATTCGAATAAAAGCCTGGCCGCGGTGTGATGTCACGCTGCGGAATACGTCAGCAGATTAGATTGGTGCAAATATTATTCTCTCTGCGGTGGTATGTGGAACTTATTTTGTAGAGCCGGACACTATCCTTGTGCTCAACATCTTCTATGGAATATTTGGCGGAGGAACCCGCCTTGCAATGTCGAAGACAATTTTGCGTGCCGGACTTGTCGTCATTGAAGCCTGGTTCAGGGGCTACTGAGGGAGTCCTCGATTAGGGGGTGTCCGGATGGCCGGACTATGACCTTTGGCCGGACTCCCGGACTATGAAGATACAATATTGAAGACTCCGTCCCGTGTCCGGATGGGACTTTCCTTGGCGTGGAAGGCAAGCTTGGCGATATGATATGAAGATCTCCTCCCATTGTAACCGACTCTGTGTAACCCTAGCCCTCTCCGGTGTCTATATAAACTGGAGAGTTTTAGTCCATAGGATGAACAAAAATCATACCATAGGCAAGCTTCTATGGTTTAGCCTCTCTGATCGTGTGGTAGATCCACTCTTGTACTACCCATATCATCAATATTAATCAAGCAGGAGTAGGGTTTTACCTCCATCGAGAGGGCCCGAACCTGGGTAAAAACATCGTGTCCCTTGTCACCTGTTACCATCCGCCGAGACGCACAGTTCGGGACCCCCTACCAGAGATGCGCCGGTTTTGACACCGACAGCGACCATCGCCACACAAAGAGCTACCCAAAGCGCAAACTGCTGCCCGAATTCGACGATGAAGCCACAGCGCCCGTTCTGCCAAAAAACAATACGGCCACTCAGCCGGACCAACCACCTCATGCCCGTGATAGAGCAGCCACCGATACCGCACACTATTTACGAGAGCTCCTGGACAAAAAAGGCCAGTGCGTCCAAATCCATTTATGGGTCCAGAGGACGTGCTCCGACGCGGGATTATGGTCACAATAACGATCATACTGATCGAATACCAGTCCGGAATCAACACCGGGAGCAACAAAAGTCGACAGCATGTCGCGACACAGCCAGATACAGAGGGGCTATGCACCCCCTGTGCTTCACCAATGAGGTGTTGGATCATGAATTTCCACAGGGATTCAAACCCGTGAATATAGAGTCATACGACGGAACGACGGACCGTGGGGTCTGGATTGAAGATTTTATCCTTCACATACACATGGCTCGTGGGGATGACCTTCACGCCATAAAATACCTTCCCCTCAAGTTAAAAGGACCAGCTCGACACTGGCTGAAAAGCCTCCCCGAAAACTCAATTGGATGTTGGGAAGAACTTGAGGATACTTTCAGGGACAACTTTCAAGGAACCTACGACCGGCCTCCGGATGCTGACGATTTAAGTCACATAGTACAACAGCCCAGAGAATCAGCCCGCAAGCTTTGGAACTAATTCCTCACTAAGAAGAATCAAATTGTCGACTGTCCGGATGCCGAAGCCTTAGCGACTTTCAAGCATAGTATCTGAGACGAGTGGCTTGCCAGACACCTCGGCCAAGAAAAATCAAGGACGATGGCAGCCTTAACAAGCCTTATGACCCGATTTTGCACGGGCGAGGACAGCTAGTTGGCCCGTAGAGGCACCAGCCACCCGGGCACATCTGAAATTCGAGATGGCAACGGGAAGCCACGGTGCACTAAGTGCAAGCGCCGGAATGACGATAGTCCGGACAATACGGTGGTTAACGCCGGATTCAGGGGCCCTCGGCCCGGTCAGGGAAAGAAGCCATTCAAAGGCAACAAAGAAGGACCATCCGGCCTAAATAAAGTCCTGACAGATTGTGCCAAATCCATGGCACTTCCAAAAAACCTACAAATCATACCCACGGAGAATCTTGGGTCTTCAAGCAGGCCGGCAAATTTAATGCCGAACACAAGGAAAGGGGCACGCCAAGCGAAGACCAGGATGAGACTCGCCAGCCGAACACGGGGGGCCAGAAAAAATTCCCACCAGAAGTCAAAACGGTGAACATGGTACACGCAACTCACGTAGAGTTCGCCGCCCCCAAATTCAATCCCTGGGCGGCCTGCCCGATCACCTTTGATCATAGGGACTACCCGGCCAGTATCCGGCATGGAGGATCGCCTGCCTTGGTGCTCGATCCAATAATTGATCGATACCATCTCACTCGTGTCCTAATGGACGGCTGCAGTAGTCTTAACCTGATATATCAAGACATCATCCGCAAGATGGGGATAGACCCATCCAGAATAAGCCAAAATAGCACCACATTTAATGGAGTGATTCCAGGCGTCGTGGCCCACTGCTGGGCTCCCTCGTATTAGAAGTGACATTCGGTTCTCCCGACAACTTCAGAAGCGAGAACTTACTCTTCAACATCGCTCCCTTCAGCAGCGATTATCATGCATTGCTTGGAAGAATGGCCTTCGCTTGCTTTAACGCAATACCGAACTACGCCTGCCTTAAACTTAAGATGCTCGGTCCACGTGGTGTCATAACCCTTGTCGGAAAGACAGAGCAATATGCGGCGCCTCTAGTAGCCGGACATTAAGCAGCCTCTCCTACCGGAAGCATGATCGCTTGTCAAGACCACGGACATGGTTGGACGAGTCCAGTCCACCATTTTTCATAACAGCCCGAATAAACCCGCACTAGGTGCTGTACATGTATCCCCATAAAATGGTACTAGGGGATGTCATCACATAACAAGGCCCACAATTCGGCTTGCCTCATTAATAGGCAAATATCTCGAACATCCATCGAGCATAACTAACTTTTCGCACGCTTACTCCTTTTTTCATGAGTTTTCGTTCCTACAGACACTACGAGTGCGACACCGTTCCAGGATACGGCACAACGGAGACAAAGGCGCAGACATGCAGCAGGGCCCCACCCACAAGTTTCTCTTTAGATTAAGCCCCTGCGTAAACCTTCTTTACTGTCTTTTGTTGCTCGACATCCCATGGGTATTTCATACACCTATAAGGGATACTGGCGTTATAGGCTTTTTGCCACGACAGATCAATGCACGTACCTAGAATTACAGGGTCAAGGGCGTTCTTCAGCCCAATATATGTTATAAAGTCCGAATACCTTCGGGAATGTTCGGCGTCACGAGTTTGGCCTTATATGCATCAGCTCCAAATCATGTCTTTGGTCAAATGTTGGGTTAGCCTGGCTCCTGGGTTTGCTACCTTACGTTTTGTTCTATCGGCTAAGGCGACCAAAGGAGAAGTACTGTGATTGTGCCTTGGTTATTCCGGATGAGCACCTCAGAAGAGAAAGCCAAAAACTGACCGTCATGATACAGCGAGAGACTGGTCAACCACTCGAGGACTCCCCGGAATCTATAGGATTCTTCCGCATTAACGAAGGACCGGTTTTCCGGTTAAGTACGCGCACCGTATCCGGATGCACGCGGAAGTACTAGGGGCTACATAGTGGCCCCACCTTTCAACTCCTACGGCTAAGTGAAAGCGTTACAGCTATATAGTCCGGTTGCCTGGTTCGACGTGCGATCACCTCCTTAACGGACCAAGACGTTGGATCAAGTGTGTTACACCTCTCTTCTCGAACACCCCTGCATTATATGCGTGGGGGCTGAAGCCAACGACTGCTAACTTTCACATTATATGCATACATCCATGGCCACACAGGAGACATCATAATACTTCTAGGAAAAAGTATAAAAAACAGCCTCTATATTTAACACATAATTGTTTACGACTCAGTGATATGTCACTCGAACATAACATTCTTCGAGCACTGAGCCTCTATTCTACGGGCACCTTCTATGACCTGCTTGAAATACTGCCCGGCTGGGTCTTAGCTTCCCGCTGGACCCTGGGTCGCAACGCCGGTGGCCTCCATGTCCGCCCAGTATGTCTTCACACGTGCAAGGGCCATCCGCGCACCCTCTATGCATGCCGACCTCTTCTCGGCATCTATTCACGATCTGGCGCCAAATAATGGTTGCACCAATCCAAAGTAACTGTCCTGCTTCGTCCCCCTCGGCCATAGATGGTCTATTACAGACCTCATTGCAAGGCCGGACAGCCTATGGAGCTCGGCTATAGCGGCCATCTTCTCACTTAGCAGCAATGAGTGCGCTGGGGCATTAAATTGCGACCAGAACAGCCTCTCCATTTCGTTATCTTTATGATCCTTGAACAACTTGGCTGCATTAGCCGCACTCTTCGCCAAGTCCGCATACTCATCTGCAGCGCTCCATAGCTTATCCAACGGAGCATAATTTGGATCTAAAAACTTCATCCGCAAAAAGTAAGATTTTCCAGCCACGATTTCTCTGGCCTGTCGAAGCTCCTCCCGCGCGTCTCCTTAGCCGAATCCAGCGCCTTCTTCAGGTTAGCCACCTTTGCCCGATTCTCCTTCTCGAGAAGTTCATACCGGCCAGCGGCGTCCCTCGGCTCAATAACCATCTCGGTATCTTCTCTTCGCTTCGGAGATGAGCGGCCTGTTCGGCTTTCAAGTCTTCAGCTGCCTTTAGAGCAGCCGCATTGCTGATCCGGGCTTGTTCCTTGGCTAGGGCCAGCTCCGCCCTCAGGGCCTCAACGGCAGCAGCTACACCTGCAGCAACATCATATCACATTAATATTTCAATACTTTCCATATTTCCTCAAAACAAATAAGGAAACACCAAGCGCATACTCTGTGACTCGTCAAACGCTTGTTCATAAGCGTGATGTCGGCATCCACCACATCAATTTTTCTCCCTAGTTCAGCGACTTCAGCAGTCCGGTCTACCACCAGATCCTTAGCAACCTGCGCATAAATACAGTATGATCAAAACCTGGGAATGTGATCCTCCGTTTGCCGCTTAGGGCTGGCAACTAGAGTCTCAGGGGCTACTATCTATACAGAGCACGTCTATCGCGTGCGGTACAACCAAAAAACTGCGCACTGCGTACCTCAAAGCCTTTGAGCAAGCTCCTAAAAGCTTCATTTAACCCGCTCGTGGCGGAAGAAATTTTCTCCAACACCGTACCCATTAGTGTATGGTGATCCTCCGAGAGAGCAGCGGACTCCAGAAGGCCCGTCAGTATGTTCGGCTAGGCATACTAATAGCGCACTCTGCCTTGATGCGCCATTAGTATGAATATTTGGTTTTTTTTTGCTTTTCTGATTTTTGCACAGGTTACAAAATATATTATTGGACAGAATATAGACAGCAACACACAGCAACATCAGATTCATTGAATACAATAGAAGATTAGTCTCCGAATACAATTCATCATATTAGTCTCCGAATTCAAAAGACCGAACAAAGATAAAACATTACAAGTCTCAAGATCGCGAGTATCATCTAAACTACCATCACATAAAAGAGAGTTGTGGTCATCACGATGAGCATCATCGCGATCAAACTGATCCTCATTCGGTTCCTCCAACGCTCCCTCCTCTCTCCCGCTAGATAGCGGGCATATCTAGATTCGGCCTCCGCCCTAGTGGTGTATCCTTTGTAACTGTTACTGCTGAAACAGTGAACCTGTCTCCGACACTCCTCCTAGTCGTCGTAGACTCCGGGAACCTTACCGTTGTACACGACATACGACGGCATCTCTATGCACAAGCCAAACAACAGACAATACATAAGCAATATGTAAGTATGCAACAAAAGGATCGAAAGAGAAAAGCAAGACATTAATAGCATGATTCATGGTCCTACTAATAAATAGCATCGATTACATCTAAGTTGAACGACTATCCAAACCAAAGAGACATACGAATTCATTAAAGTTTAATTACAACATGAGCTAATCAATGTTTCAGAACTACACATCACTACTTTTGACTCGACTCATCGGACAGGAGCGTGGATGAAGCCGCCGTCTGTCGTGATGGTCATGAAATCGCGGTCGTTGTCACCCTCCATTTGTAGCGTTTCATCTATCTCACTGTCGGACGATTGATATCTGACGAAGAACTGCCCCGAGGTATGAAGGACATCTTGATGGATGATGTCCGCAAACTCCGACTGGATGCGAAAGAATTCTTGTCTGAGGTCCGCGTCCTGGACTGCCGACAAGCTCGCCGCCCAATCTTTGAGATTATCTGGTAGCAGAAGTTGATGATTGTCCCTTACGATCTCCCGCATGTGATGGAGGGCGTAGTAGGCATCCTTCTGACCGCCAGGCGGCTGCTTGACACAGCAAAACTTCGTATTGTGTGAGAACATGTGCTTGCCGTACTTACGAACTGCCCTGGTGAAGGTGCCTCCAGATTTGGCGTAGCCGGGGATAACATCATCAAGAACTTTCTTGACATTTGTGTAGTCTATCTTGGAGTTACGGTTCGGGTCGAAATACGTGGCCATGGAATATTTCGGGCTTAAGAGGATGAGTGTGCAATGTGTGTCACTGCACAGAACACGGAATGTTAGAAAAAAAAGAACGATCAAAATCTAAGAAATCATATGTTACGGGGCGGTTAAGGGATGACTTACTCGGGAAAGTAAGCCACAAGGAAGTTATCCTTATCTGGGTTTGCCAGAATGACGCCTTCGAGGTGTGAACTCGCAACTTGGCGGTCCCCAGTGCTATTCAAGTGCTTGGCACGCATGTAGAAGGGGTCGACTATCACGATGTCCAGGGTCTTGTCTCTAATGATCCGCATCTCCATACTCGGCGAAAACAGCCGAACGAAGGTGTAGTGCAGCGGATGAAGGTTAAACATAGCAAAGATGTCATCAAACCGCAGGATGATCGTACCCCTGATGTCGCCATCTGCAAAGCCCTTGCCCTCTGGCACCTTGGCCACGAAAACCGGGTATGCCACATCATTCTCTCTCAGACGCCGCTTCTCCAAAGAAAGAACACTGTCGTGCAGACTCCGCATAGCACCGGTTGCAGCATTCAGCATATTTGGCGGTAGCACCGCCCTACCCGCCACATGCACCCTCCTCGAGATATCCTTAGGTGAAGGTGGCCCGTCCTGAGCACGGATCGAACTCGGTGCCGGCTGGCTCGCACCGGCGCCCTTGTTAGTCTTTCGCTTCCGTCCCTTCTTCTTGATCTCCTGTAATGGGACCGAGTTCTGCTCACAGACCGCTTTCTTGAGCGTGTTGGGGCTGATAATATTTTGCACCTCAGCTATCTGAGGCTCGGTGAAGGCGGGAGATGGAGGCGTCTCCTGAGAACTGAACAGCAGACGACGCCTATTGCAATTGGATTTCTCCGTCGTACCAGCTAGATTACAGTCGTCTTGGTTGGGTTCTTGAGAAAGAGGCCCGCAGAACTCGTCAGCGTACCCATGTTCGGCAAAGTACTTATCGACTTTGGTAAATGTACCGTCGTCATTGTCATTGTCGTCCGGATCCTGTGCCATAGGGCTGTCCGACATACGGATGTCCGACAGGTCCGGTAGCGTTGCGACGTTCTTGCCATGGCTTGGCGCCGGCACGACTGGCGGTCTTGTCTGTGGGGTGGTGTCCCCCGCCACCAAACGAATCTGGCTCTTCGGCCAAAGCAGCGGCCAGTTTACGCAGGCGCTGAGGGTCATCTCATCTTCTCCGTCGGCCCCAGCGGGTCGAACCAAAGGTAACAGCTCATCGCAGCCTGGCAGCACCCGAACCACTTCAACCCTATACACTATGGGTGGCATCGGATTACCGTGGAACATGCGGTTGCCCGGTTGAACGATTCTGCCCTTGGCGACATCGACCAACTCGGCGCCCACGAAGTGCAGAAGAGTGCAAGGAACGTCGGTGGTGCCTTGCGAAAACATGTACAGGGCGTCAGGAATGCCCAGTCAAAGGCAAGGAGATGAAGTCATCGGCCGAGAGGCTTAGTTACCGTGATGCCGTCGAGCTCGGCTAATGTTGAGGCACCGCCAACGGCGGGCATGCAACTGACCGAGGGGGAGCTTGCTGGTGAGGTGCCGGCCAGCGTACACCCGGGTGCATTAAGCTCCAATGCCCGTGCCGGCGCCGGAGACACGAATATCGCCTCCGCTGGAGACACCAATGGCGCCGCCGCCGGAGACACCAATGGCGCCGCCTGCACGTTGTGCGAGTTGCTGGACATGAAGCTGGGAACCGGGGGAGGCCCCTGTTGGCCGCCTGCAATCCACGTCGTCAGCCCATGAATCAACGTAGGCACCATGGCGTTGAGCTTCGTTCCCAGTTGTTGTTCCACTTGCTCTTGGAAAAGCTCCGGAATCCATGCCACTTGTGCCTTGAGTGCTTCAACCTCGCGCGGCTGGCTTTCCGAGCTGGCCTTTTTCTCCTTCCGCACACCAGCGGTATAGTATGACCCCCATTTTGTGGACAAGCCTTTGCCGGCCACACGACCAGCTGACGTCGGCTTAGTGAGCTTATCCTTGCTTTTCATTATGTTCAACGCCCTATTTAAAGGGCTGTCGAAAGGGGAGATATGAGACGACCCCGCGCTACTGCTTTCAGTTTCCTGCGAAAGGAAAGTGAACCATTTAGAAATATTGGGGATTAGTTAGAGTGCAACCATATGGAGCTAATTACGCGGGGGTGTATTCCTTACCAGAACAAGCTCAAGCGCCCTGGTCTTCAGATCCGTGGTAAGCTCCTTTGTTATCGGGTCCTCCTTGTACCGAGCCCTGACATAATTCCTGGTCTGCTTGTTACAGCTGTATTTCTCGAAGCGGGGCGGTAGGCCTTGCTCGGCACGCTCCGCGTCCTCCTTGTCCCATATAGGAGCCACTCTGTAACCGCCGGGACCGAGTTTGTGTTCCCCTAAGTTCAACTCCCGCATTTCTTTCCCCCACTGACTTGATTCGGTGGTTGCACTGCTCTCGCACTTTATCTTGAACTCCTTGTAGTCATCTTCGCTCATCAAAGGATATTTCACCTTGATCTTCTCATAACTATCACCTTTATCAATCATTCTCTTCGCCGAGCTTCTCCAAGTAGACAGGGCCGTGCTCATCTTCGTGAGGGCGGCACTGTTCACTTTATTCCCTGAGAGGCGTGTGTTTTCAAATTCGGCGGGGAACTTGTATCGTTCGTGCAGCTTCGTGAAGAGGAGGTTGCGCAAATTCCCTCGGTCCTTATGCCTAAGGTTCTCGGTGTTGATCGAGATGGTGCTCCGGAGAATGCACCCGAGCTGAACCGAGTACCCCTTGACTATATGTTTGGGCTCCGTTGGATTCCCGTGGAGTCCACTTGAGTGAATTCCTCCTTGAGGGTGCGGAGCGCATTCGGGCGCCGGTCCTTCCTTTGCTTCTTTGGTTGGCTGCCATCTGTGTATGCGCCGCCATCATCAGTGGTGGCATCCTCGGCGGCACCATCAGTGGTGTCATCCACAATGCCACTAGGGGTTGTGTAATCAGGATCGGTGTCTTCCGTAGCATCCTCATAGCGGTGAGGTTGTTCCTCCATCTCCTGGGACAGCTCCCAGAATTGCTTGCCGCCCGAACCGCCGGCCTCATCTTTGTTGGCCATGTTTCGCTTTAAATAGGAAAATAGTTTGGTCAAAAAGTTGGTTATTGTCCAGGAACAAGATCATGGTCTCATCATTTAGGGTTTGTCAACACCGAGGCATCCTAAAAGCTAAGCTTTTATCATTTAGGGTTTGTCGACGCCGAGGCACCCTAAAAGCCTAAGCCGAGGCACCCTAGGTTGGGCCTAATCACTTGGCACTAATCACTTGGCTCTATTGCCACCTATGGTTTAATGCAGCAAGAATGGCGCGGCATTTGATCCTACTTAACTAAGTACTAAGATACCCCGGTCCATGCATTAGTCGCAAGTACCCCATATGTCCTATTTTTAGCAAAGTCATGCTAAAATTTCAGCATGACCTTTGCTGAAAATAGGACATATGGAGTACCCGAATTTGCCGGAACGGAAGTTAATCAACATTCCGGCAAACTCAACGGCCTCTCAGGGTACCTGCAAATTCATCACGACACGATGGTCGGAGACAAAACCCAGCAAACTAGCAAGATGATCATCATCTTTGCAAGATAGTAGCTCAAGTTTTTGACAGTACCCTCTGAAGAAAATAGCATTGCAACATTCAAGTTCACAGGATAAAAAAATCATCCACATTCACCAACCCACATGATGTTAAAACCCACATGAGCTGTAAACAGACTTAAAAAACCCACATGATGTTATAAATGTATACACTGAACATGATGATACCAAATGGGAAGGAAAATTGTATCACTCTAGATTAGTGTAGCCACTATCTAACAAAACCAGAATGTTAACAAAATTACACCATGATGATACCAAATTCTTGTAGCAGTACAATGAGTTCACAGGATAAAAAAATCATCCACATTCACCAACCCAAACTGGTGGAGATACAGCAAACCAGAACCTCCCAGGTTTCTGCCATTTTATTTTTCCCACCGTATATGTTTTTTGATTCATGTCATGGTACTTGCTGTCAAACCAAGTATTTTCTTTCTACATAATCTGGGAAGTTTCCTTCTTACTGTCTCACTATCTTACTGTCTCACTACAAAAAACTAGTATGCTTAGTTGAGACTAGTATGCTTAGTTGCATTATGACAGACAAAAACTACAAATATTTGTGTTTTTAGTTGAGCAATACAGCGACAGTGTGATAGGCAAGTTTCAGCTGGCAAAGTGTCATGATTCAGACAACAGAGCAGCTAAGCATAGCAAGTGGATAGTTTAGTCAGTATACTAGTACTCTTTAGAAAGCATGAGACATATATTACCTGGAGGAGACTTCGTCCGAGAGTTGCATGTGCATTGAAAATACAACGAGATCAGCAAAGGTTAGTAAGATATATACTAAAATTATCATAACAAAATGCCAGCTACTGCCATGGTCAAAGAATAGATTATGATAGCTGGACAAGTATAGGTCAAACTAGATAATTTTCAGAACAGGTTTAACCACTGTAGGATAAAACAATGCATCCAAGACTGGGCTTAGACTAATATCCTCATAGCATAATCTGACATCAAGCAAATATTATAAGAACAGTGAAAATGTATGTTCACTGCAAATGAATATGGACCAAATGAATATGGACCAAGTATCCTCTAGAATGCATCTAAATGCAAGCTCAGAGATTTGAACATTTGGAAAACCCTAGCTACTTAATTCTCCAACCCCCTTTCCTTGTCCAAATTTCTCCAACCCCCAACCCTAGAACACATCAGAAGGAAATAAAGAGGGGGAAGAGGGGGAAGCGGCTCGGGTGCTCACTTGGGAGGTCGAGGGCGACTCGGGGCAGCCGGAGCTAGTCGAGGCGGCGCGAATTCGGCGTCGAGCGGTGGCGGTACTCCTGGGTGCCCGAGCTCGTCCGGGTCCTTGTAGTCGAAGAGGAAGACGGCGGCGGTCCTCCTGGGCAGGCCGCACGGTGTTGTACGGCGAGCACATCAAGGGCGCAGGCGGGGCCGCGGGGGGAGGGGGCGCTTGGGCGGGAGGATGTCGAGGGAGGCGGCGCTCGGCTCGGGGACGGCGAGGGAGGAGGCGAGGGAGGCGGCGCTAGGCTCGGGAACGGCGAAGGAGGCGAGGGGGGCGGCGAGGGGGACGGCAAACACGGAGGGCAGCGGGTGAGATCGATGAGGCAGGGGAGAGATTAGAGAGATTGGGGATTTAGTGTGGGGGGGAAGCTTTCTAATGGCGCACCACCCCCTTGTGCGCCAGAAGTACGACTATTCTAATGGCGCACCACCCCACGGTGCGCCATTAGAATTTTGTTTTAATCTAGCCCACTTGCCCTATCTACAACCTAGCCCTATCTACAATAGAACCCACCCACTAGCCCGACTGGTCAGCATGCAGCACACACACCAAGAGGTCCAGGGTTCGATTCCTAGGCTCCCCAATATTTTTTTATGCATTTTAAATGCTGTTTTTTATATTTATTTGTGTTTAAATATGTTCAAACTTGTTTAAATCATAATAGTAATATTTTTTTATAAAAACAGTAATAATTTTTTTTAAATATGTTCAAATTTGTTACTTGAAAATATTATCGGCGGCGGTGGAGGGTTGCGGTGGGTCGTCGGCGGCGGTGGAGCTAGCGGGGGAGGGTGCCGGATCGAGATGGAGGGGGATCGAGATCGAGATGGAGGGGGAATCGAGATCGAGATGGAGGGGGATCGAAATCAAGTGTCCTCATGATTTCAAAAAGTGCCCATGAAATTTAAAAATATTCATGATATCAAAAAGTGCCCATGAAATACAATCGAGAAATGAAGACTACGATTTAAATACAATCGATCTTAGCTAGCTATCTGTTCACAATCTTCTTGCCCTTCTTTTTCGCAAATGGAGTTCTTTTGTGGAACGGACGTCCTTTAGGTAGGGTGGTCCTGCTTCTTCTTGTGGTGTGTGCTGCTACTTCATCGTCGTCGTCATGTTCGATCTTCGGGTCGCCGTACTTGTTGAAGTCTTGCTCATTGGCTACTCCATCCATTCCGATGATCTTCCTTTTGCCTCTCCTCACGACAACACGACTGGGCTTTGGCGGGTCGGTAATGAAGAAGCATTGGTCCACTTGGGAAGCCAGTACCCATGGCTCATTTTTCGCGGTGACGTTTGCGCCCGCAGTCTTGGATTTGGCTTCGGGTATAACCATGGTGGTGAAATATCGGTCTTCTTTTAGGACGCTCTTGGCCCATCTGACACGGAACATCGGCACCTTCTCTCCAGCGTAGCTCAGCTCCCAGATCTCCTCGATCCTTCCGTAGTATCTGTCCTTGTCCTTACCGGTGTAGGATTCCATCGTTACCCCGGAGTTCTGATAACCATCACTCTTCATGTCCTTGTCCTCGGTGTAGAATGTGTAGTCGTTGATATCGTACACCTCATAGGTCATCAGGTTGTGCTCGGCGCCCTGTGACAAGGCGAATATGAGTTGTTCTTCCGCGGAAGAACCCTCATGTAAAGGGTACGACAGAAGCTTCTGCTTGAACCAACGCGTGAAACATGAGTTGTGCTCTTTGAGTATATCTCCGTCCGTCCTCTGTTGGCCTCGGTCATTATACGTCTTCTCAAAAAAGGTTTTGTGCTCTACCACCCAAGGATCGACCACGTTTATGTGTTGTAGCGCGACTAGTTTTGCTCTTTCAAAGTCAGCGAGTCGACCCTCGAAGTCGACATGCATTTTGCAGCGACCCCATCCAGCGAGCCTGCCGAGGTGCCTGTTGACGGGCAGACCAACGGGGTTCTCGATGCCTAGATAATTCATGCAGTAGGAGATGCACTCTTCGGTCAGAAAGCCCCTGGCTATACTTCCCTCTGGACGTGACATGTTCCGAACGTATCCTTTGATGACACCATTCATCCTTTCGAATGGCATCATGCTGTGCAGGAACGTCGGCCCAAGTTCGATGATATCCTCCACGATATGGACCAGCAGATGCACCATAACATCGAAGAATGCGGGCGGGAAGTACATCTCAAGCTCGCATAGTATCACCATGATCTCTTCCTATAGCCTTCTGAGTTGCCTCACGCCAATCAACTTCCGAGAGATGACGTCAAAAAAGTTGCATAGGCCAAATAGCGTTTCACGGACGTGCGCGTCCATGATCCCACGGATTGCAACTGGAAGTATCTGCGTCATCAGCACTTGACAGTCGTGAGACTTCATCCTGCTTTACTTCTGCTTCGCTGGGTCTAGGTATCTGCTTATCTTCCCCGCGTAACCATAAGGAAGTTTTACTCCTAGGAGGCAGGTGAAAAACTGCTCGATCTCCTCCTAACTTAGAGTGAAGCGCGCGGGAGGGTAGTCATTTCCGGTCTTCTTGGCCTTTTTGCCTTTGCGACGACTTTCTGTGTCCTGCTTCGCCTCATCATCATCATCATCATCATCATCATCATCATCATCATTAGCGTGAAGCTCCTGCCTGATGCCCATTGATTTCAAGTCTGCCCTTGCTTTCGGCCCTTCTTTGGTCCTCTCTGGCATGTTGAGCAGGGTAGCAAGCAGACTCTCGCACACGTTCTTCGTGATATGCATGACATCAAGGCTGTGAGGCACACGGTGGATCTTCTAGTACGGCAAGTCCCAGAAAACAGACCTCGTTTTCCATACCTTCAGCAGCGGCTCAGGCGCCTTTCGCTTCTTTCCCGGCTCTGGCGCCTTTTGCTTCTTTCCCGGCAGTTGGCAGTCTTTCCAATTTTTCAACAGCTCGTCTATTTCCTCGCCACTCCTCATACACGGGCGTTTTCGAGGTTCGATTTCACCATCGAACAGATCCTTGCGTTTCCTCCACGGGTCATCGTCGCGAAGCCACCTTCGATGTCCCATGAACACAGTTTTCGAAGACCCGGGATCTCTATCTAGCTGGCGATACGTTGTGTCATCCATGCACCTTACACGTCCAGAAAATCCGTGGACTACCTGCCCCGCGAGATATCCGTAACCAAGATAGTCGTGCACCGTCGTGAGCAGTGCGGCTCTCATAGGGAAATATTCTTTCTCTATGGTGTCCCACGTATTGGCTGGCGTTTTCCATAGCGTGTCTAGCTCCTCCTTCAGCAGCCCCAGATACACATTGATGTCGTTCCCTGGTTGTTTCGGCCCTTCAATTAGCATACTCATGTGAATGTACTTCCTCTTCATGCACAACCAGGGGGGAAGGTTGTACATCCACACAAACACAGGCCAGGTGCTATGTGTGCTTCTCTGGCTGCCAAACGAATTGACTCCATCAGTGCTCGCGCCCAGCACGATGTTCCTTGGATCCTTCCCAAATTCTAGGTATTCGAAGTTCAACGCTTGCCACTGGCTCGCATCCTTAGGGTGACTCAGCATCTTGTCTTTTTTATTTATCTCTGGATCATTTCCGTCATCTTCCCGCTTCTTCTCCTCCCTATCCGCGTGCCAACACAGGAGCTTTGCTACCTTAGGGTCCGCGAAATACCGCTACAGACGAGGAGTGATCGGAAAGTACCACACCGATTTTCGAGGAGCTTTCTTCCTCTTCTTGTATCGAGTGACGCCGCACACCGGACATATGGTAGACCCGCGTGCTCGTCCCGATAAAAGATGCAATTGTTCATGCACACATGGTATTTCACGTGCGGTAAATCCAAAGGACACATGATTTTCTTCGCCTCCTCAAAACTGGTCGGGCACTTGTTCCCCTTGGGAAGACGTTCGTGCCAGAATGACATGTTCTCGTCGAAGCATGCGTCGGTCATTTTGTGTTTTACCTTCATCTCTAGAGCCATGGGCGTTACTTTCAGGCGGGTATCCTCGGGCCTGCATCCTTCATACAATGGAGTAACCGCGTCTATCTCCAGTTGATCCAGCTTGGCTTTCTCTCGGGCGGCAGCTCTTGCGTTATCCGTCTGCTTGCGAAGCAGCTCTTGAATATGAGGGTCTTGCACCCAGCCTCCATCATCGTCTGCTCCGGCATCTTCATCTTCATGATCATGCCCTTCGTCTTGATCTTCCTCATCATCATGTACGACATCTTCTACATGATGATTCTGTACATCATCACCGTCGTGATCATGTCCTGGAGATTCTTTGTCTTCTCGCCCGCCCTCGCCGCGGTGGTTGTCTTGTTGCCCTTCCTCATTTCTTGCCCGGCCCCCATGGACGACTTCATAGTCATGTTCATCACCTTGCCACCGATAGCCATCCATGAAACCACGCAAGAGCAGGTGGTCCCGCACCTGCCCGGAATCCGGGTCTGCAATAAGGCTCTTCAGCTTGCATCTTCGACACGGACATCTTATCTCCGTCTCATTCTTTTGAAGCATCTCGGCCTTCGTGGAGCTCAAAAACCTATTCACGATGCCTTCGGTCATCGTGCGGACCATGGTCGCCTGCGGGGTAGAGCAAAACGATATTTTAGAACCAAGAAAAAATTTGGCATGACCTTCCCTAAAAATAGGACCAAAAAGAATGCATAGTCCCAAAATTCTCGCCGAAACGGAAATGAATCAACATTCCGGCAAAATATTGGCAAACACAAACATATATGCAACACCACAAACACAAGAAACACCACAAACATACATAGATCTAGCTAGGCCACAAAAAGTGCATGTGCACGTTGTTGGAGCGAGCTAGGGAGAAAAAAAGTAGATCTACATCATTAAGATAGCTTTCCCCTTACTTACCTATAAAAAAAAGGTGATATCACCACTTAATTTTGATGAATCTATGATGGAAATGAGGTGAGGAGGAAGAGGCAGCCGAGACAAGCTTGGAGGAGGAGGTGGAGAGAATGAAGTGGGGAAAGTGAGTGGGTAGGTGGGTTGTCCAAAATATCTTGTTCGTCCCAGGTTACTAATGGTGCACCACCACAAAATGCGCCATTAGTAACCCTGGTTACTAATGGCGCACCGGCAGGTGGTGCGCCATTAGTACTTTTTGCAGAAAAGTAAAAAAGCAACATATGTATACTAATGGTGCACTGTGGAAAAGTGCGCCATTAGTAGGTTTGCAAAAAAGTAAATAAAAAATATATACCAATGGCGCACTGTATTGGTCGTGCGCCATTACTAGTTCCAACTAGTAATGGCGCACTTTGCCGTCCATGCGCCATTAGTTTGTATGGAAAAATGGGGAAAAAATCAATAGTAGTGGCGCACCGTGAGCACGGTGCGCCATTAGTGTCTTCCGCACTAATGGCGCACGAGCAACCGGTGCGCCATTAGTATATAGTAGTGGCGCACTACTTACCTGGTGTGCCATTAGAATCAGTCCTATCTATAGCCCTTTTCCTAGTAGTTATAGGGCTACTTACTTGGGTATCTGGGCGATTGTAGCTCAGACCCGCATCCTCGGTGGTGTCCGGACACTTTATTCGTGGTCCGAAGAGCAACTTATACATCCCTTCGGGCGTCATGCCGAGGAAGTGTTGAATGGTTTGCGAGCCTTCTGGATTGAACTCCCACATCCGGAGAGGCCAACGTTTGCACGGCAGGGCCCGCTGAACCAACATTACCTCAATTATTTTGACAAGAGTAGTGTCCCTCTCGAGGAGCTCCCGAATGCAGCTCTGCAGCATCGGTACATCGTTCGCGGGCCCCCAGTTCGGTCCCACATTAGCCCACGACGCCTGTTGAGGTGGAGGGCCCGAGCGGAAGGCGGGCGCGGCCGCCCACTTCGAGCCTCGAGGAGCTGTGACATAGAACCACCTCCGTTGCCATAAATCAGATACCTCCGGGAAGGAGCCTTCGGGCCATGGGGCATCGGCGTTCCTGCTTATTGTGGCGCCTACGCACTCTGCGTGTCACCCCTCAATCATCTTCGGCTTCACATTGAAAGTCTTGAGCCATAAGCCGAAGTGGGGGTTAATGTGGAGGAAGGCTTCACACACGACGATAAATGACGAGATGTGGAGGATGGAATCCGGAGATAGATCGTGGAAATCTAGCCCGTAGTAGAACATGAGCCCACTTACGAAGGGGTCAAGAGTAAGGCCCAAGCCCTGGAGAAAGTGGGAGACAAATATGACGCTCTCATTGGGCTCGGGAGTGGGGATAACTTGTTCGGGGGCAGGAAGCATGTGCTTGACATCAGCGGTCAAATACCCGGCCTCCCTGAGCTTCGCAATATTCTCCTCTGTGACAAAGGAAGCCATCCATTGGCCTTGATGGTCGGATCCGGACATGACCGAAGATCCGGGGTTCTTAGGCTAGGGCTTTGGGTGTTGGAACTCAGGGTGCAAGAGGCGCGAGCGTGGAGATAGAGGGATAGGCCTCAACTCCTTTATAAAGGGGGGAAGAATATCAAGCATACCCAACGTGGTCGTTCGGGACTTTCCTAAAAACACGGAGTCATGCCAACAGGCACAGTTGGATTACCCATACTCGTATAGATGAGGATCGAACAATAAGAGGGACACAATCTCTGCTTCGATGAGACGTGCCAATGGAACCGCCTTGCGATGTGTGCAGAAGCAGGTTGTAAAAAACGGTTCGAATAATTACCGAGCCGTGGCGTGATGTCACACTACGAAGGGTTGTCAGCAGAGTAGATTCATGGATTATTATTCTCTCTACGGTGGTATATGGGATTTAACTTGCAGAGCCAGACATGGTCCTTGTGTTCAGAATTTATCTTGAAGTATTCGGAGATGGAACCCGCCTCGCAATGCCGAAGACAATCTACACACCGGAGTCATCGTCATTGAAGCCTGGTTCAGGGGCTACTGAGGGAGTCCTGGATAAGGGGGTATCCGGACTGCCGGACTATATACTTTGGCCGGACTGTTGGACTATGAAGATACAAGATTGAAGACTTCGTCCCGTGTCCGGATGGGACTCTCCTTGGCGTGGAAGGCAAGCTTGGCGATTTGGATGTAGATCTCCGTCTCTGTAAACCGACCCTATGTAACCCTAGCCCCCTCCGGTGTCTATATAAACTGGAGGGTTTAGTCCGTAGGACACAACAACAACAATCATACCATATGCTCGCTTCTAGGGTTTAGCCTCTCTGATCTCATGGTAGATCAACTCTTGTAATACTCATATCATCAAGATCAATCAAGCAGGAAGTAGGGTATTACCTCTATCGAGAGGTCCCGAACCTGGGTAAACATCGTGTCCCCAGCCTCCTGTTACCATTAGCCTTAGACGCACAGTTCGGGACCCCCTACCCAAGATCCGCCGGTTTTGACACTGACAGTGTCCGGACACTTTGATCTGAAGAATAAATGGTACATCCCTTCGAGCGTCATGCCGAAGAAGTGCTGAATAGTTTGCGTTCCTTCGAGGTTGAACTCCCACATCCAGAAAGGTCGACGTTTGCACGGCAGGACCCGACGGAGTAGCATTACCTGAATTATTTTGATGAGGCTGACATACCTCTCAAGAAGATCCCGAATACAGCTCTGCAATGTCAGTACGACATTAGCAGGCCCCCAGTCCAATCCCTCGTTGACCCATGACGCTAGTTGAGGCGGAGGGCCCAAGCGGAAGGCAGGGGCGGCCGCTCACTTTGTGCCTCGGGCATATGTGATATGGAACCACCTCCGTTGCCATAAATCGGACACCTTCGGGGAGGAACCTTCTGGCCATGGGGCATCGGTGCTTTTGCTTATTATAGCGCCTCCGCACTCCGTGTGTCGCCCGTCGACCACCTTCGGCTTTACATTGAAGGTCTTGAGCCATAGATCGAAGTGTGGGGTGACCTGGAGGAAGGCTTCGTACACGACGATAAACGATGAGATGTGAAGGATGGAATCCGGAGCTAGATCGTGAAAATCTAGCCCGTAATAGAACATGAGCCCCCTCAAAAAGGGATCAAGACTAAAGCCTAAGCCTCGGAGGAAGTGGGAAACAAATATGACACTCTCGTTGGGTTCGGGAGTGGGGATGACCTGCCCTTGGGTAGGAAGCCTGTGCTGGATTTCAGCGGTCAGATAACTGGCCTCCCTGAGCTTCTCGATGTCCTCCTCTGTGACAGAGGAGGCCATCCACCGACCTTTAAGGTTGGATCCGGACATTATTGAAGGTACGAAGTGCTTAAGCCTAAGCTTTGGGTGTTGGAACTCGAGGTGGGGGAAGGAGAAAACATGGGAAGAAAGGGACAGGCCCCGGTCCCTCTATAAAGGGGTGAATATCAAGCGTCCTCAGCGTGACCGTTTGCGACTTGCCTAAAATCAAGGAGTCATACCAACAGGCGTAGTTGGGTTACCCACGCCCGTATTGATGAGAATCCCGCGATAAGGGGAACACTATCTCTACTTCGACCTGTGGGACATAATTCCGCCACGTGCTGACTTTGTCGGGGTGCCATTCGTGACTTGCTTGACAAATACCATGGTTGATCGACATGATATGGTATGTTATACTTACAAATGCAAATTATCCGATGAATTACTTAGTGTACAGTCCAATGATATGGTATGTTGTGTGGAATCTAGTCGATGATATGTTTTAGTGTAGAGTTCGATCACATGCTTATTAGTGTAGAATCTAACGAAACTATTAATAGTGTAGATAATCCATATGTACTTATTTGCGAGGCTATTTATTAATTGATATGTTTTTCTTATTCAGAAATTGGCAAAGAGCATATCTGTGAGTTATGGTATCGAGTCTGATGAAGAAGGCTCGGCTGGACTACGCCTTACTGCAAGGGGCTCCATCACAACCTGTACTTACCGCGTGGACACGGACGGTCGCACACACTTAAACTCGGTTGGGTGGAAGAAATTCCTCGATGGAAAGAATCTTTGTGTTGGACAGGCCATCCTAATTACTATCTGGAACACCAACCGCCCAGGCTTAAGGATGATGATTGTCTTCGATATCATCTAGAACTACATATGTGTGTGTGGCTATATCATCTAGAACTACATATGTGTGTGTGGCTATATCATCTAGAACTACATATGATGATCGTCGTCGATATCATCTAGAACTACATATGATGATGGCCGTTGATATGACCTTGTACTGCTTGAGGATGCATGTTGACTATGCATGAAATTGTTATCTAGTACTCCCTTCGTTCCAAATTACTCGTCGTGGTTTGAACTAAAACCACGATGAGTAATTTGGAACGAAGGGAGTACTACCTAGTAATGGTTTATGAATTTGATATCTACTAGCAGTACCTAGTATGTAGTATCTGAAAGGGAAACTGAAAGGGAAAGGGGTAATGGCAAAATGATGAAATATATAGCAGTAGCGAGGGATGGAAAAATCACTATATCTAGGTAATAGTAGCGCGTTCTTAAAAAGCGCTGCTGATATCGTAAACAGTAGTAGCGCGGGTAAGGGCCGCGCTACTACTATGAGTTAGCTGTAGCGCCTTATTAGTAGTGCGTCCACCCACGCTGCTGCTAGCCTCAAAATCCGCGCTACTACTAGGGTTTTCCCTAGTAGTGTTTGCTTGTTTTGGAGTTCTTCTTCTGCTTCTTCTTCGATCAGGGGATAGGTTCCAGGTCGGCAGCCTGGGCTAGCAGGGTGGATGTCGTTTGAGCTTCTGTTTGTGTTTCATCCGTAGTTGGATGTTATTCTCATGTATGATATATTGTTGTATTCATGTGTCATTGAATGTATTGGATGTATCCCCACTATTATGTAATGTTGATGTAATGATATCCACCTTGCAAAAGCATCTTCAAGATGCGCTTCTATCCTTGGTGAGACCTTCGAGTTCCTTTAGGATAGGGTCACATCTTGGGCGTGACACCTATTTCCCATCTGGATGATATGTTGGATCAGCTTAGTGGAGCAAGAGTGTTCACAAAGATGGATTTAAGAAGTGGATATCATCAAATCTGTATCAGACCGGGGGATGAATGCAAAACAACCTTCAAGACAAAAGAAGGGTTGTTTGAATGGCTAGTCATGCCATTTGGACTCTCAAATGCACCAAGTACCTTTATGTTCTTAATGAATCAAGTCCTTCGACCCTTCTTGTCCCACTTTTTTGTGGTCTATTTCGATCACATCTTGATCTATAGCAAGGATGAGGACGAACACTTTGATCACATTCGGAAGGTGCTAGAAGTACTAAGGGAAAATGAGCTCTACGTCAACTTGAAGAAATGTGTTTTCCTGCAAACACAACTTCTTTTCCTAGGATTCATCATAACATGTGATGGTATTTGTGTTGATGATTCTAAGGTTGAAGCAATCGGAGAATGGCCAACTCTGAAGACCATTTCAGAGGTAAGAAGTTTTAATGGCCTTGCAACTTTCTATAGGCGATTTGTGAAGAATTTCAGCACTATCATGGCACCTATTACCGAGTGTTTGAAAAAAAGGAAAGTTCCAATGGACAGAAGCAGCTGAAGCTAGTTTCAATGAGATTAAACATAAACTATCACAAGCTCATGTCTTGGTGCTACCTGAGTTCAACAAGACTTTTGAGTTGGAGTGTGATCCAAGTGGAGTAGGCATTGGAGATGTCCTATCTCAAGAAAGGAAGCCCATTGCTTTCTTTAGTGAGAAGTTAAGTGAAGCTAGACAGAAGTGGAGTACCTATCAGCAAGAATTATATGTCGTTTTTAGAGCGTTGAAAACTTGGGAAGTTTATTTGCTGCCTAAAGAGTTCATTGTTTATAGCGACCATCAATCCTTGAAGCATTTTAGAAATCAAAAGCATGTTGACCGCATGCTAGCAAGATGGGCAGCATATCTGGAGAGGTTTAACTATCTCATCATGCATAACTCTGGAATAACTAACAGAGAGGCTGATGATTTGAGTCGTCGTGCATGCCTCTTGACTTCTTTTGAAGCTAAACTTCTGGGCATGGATCAAATAAACGAGTTGTACGAGGGTGAAGAAGACTTTGGCCATGTTTGGGTAAAGCACGCAAGGGGCCAACCATTAGGTGATGACTATTTGATGCAAGATAGATATATCTTCAAAAATGATCGTTTATGCATTCCAAGAAGTTCTCTAAGTGACAAGCTTGTTAGAGAGCTCCATTCAAGTGATCTTAGTGGCCATGTTGGACGGGACAAGACTATCGCTAACCTGGAAGCTCGCTACTTTTGGCCACAACTAAAGAGAGATGCTGGAAAGTTCGTTCAACGGTGCCCCGTATGTCAGACCTGCAAACGCCAAGTCCAGAACAAAGGGTTATACATGCCTTTGCCTGTTCCTGTTGCTCCATGGGAGGACATTTCTATGGACTTCGTCTTGGGCTTGCCAAGAACAAGACGAGGAAGTGATGCTGTATTTGTGGTCGTGGATAGATTCTCTAAGATGGCTCATTTCATCCCATGCCACAAGACAACGGATGCTCATCATGTGGCAAAACTATTCTTTTGAGAAGTGGTCAGATTTAATGGAGTTCCAAGGTCCACTGTCTCAGACCATGATAGCAAGTTTCTTGCTGTATTTTGGCTCACTTTGTGGAAGCAATTCAACACTGAATTGAAATTTTCTAGCTCTGCTCATCCACAAACAGATGGACAAATGGAATTGGTGAACAAGTTTTTGGGTAATCTGATCCGTTGCATTTGTGGAGAAAGAAAGGGACAATGGGATTTGGCTTTATCTCTTGCAGAATTCTCCTACAATAACTCCAAGAATAGATCCACATGAAGGAGACATTTTTCCATTGTCAACACTAAAGTTCCATCACGTGTGGTGGACCTGGTGAAGCTACCATCAAGGGGAAACTCAAACGCAACATTGTCCTTTGCTGATAATTACACTGAGTTATTCGAAGAGATTCGCGGTGCCTTGGAAGCACAAAATCAGAAATATAAACAACTTGCTGATTGCAAAAGGAGGCCAAAATCATTCCAAGCCAGTGATAAGGTGATGGTCTACCTCCGAAAAGAGAGGCTTCCTTTAGGTGTTAAAGGGAAACTTAGGCAGCGAAGGTATGCGCCCTTCTCTATCGTGAGGAAGATACATGATAATGCTTATGTGATAGATCTTCCAAGTGATATGGGTATCTCCAACACTTTCAATGTTGCGGACTTGACTCTCTATCATCCAGAAGAAGCGCTCTATGAAGATAACTCGAGGGCGAGTTCCAAACAACCAGGGGAGAATGATGAGGAACAATAGATGAGGAACATGAAAATATAATCAAATGTCAAATCTGTTTGGCTACTTTTAGATACTTCTGTTGTGGTCTAGTATTTCTTTTCTTTTCTTTATCCTACCTACTGTTTTCTCGATTCTTCTAGTTGGGAGTAGCTATGAGTAGAATGGTGAACCTTAAATAATGTTTCTAGAGTATTCCGGCTATAAGTAGAAGTATGTAAAGGCTTCCCAAAGCCCTATAAATAGAGGTCGTCACCTCTACTTTGTACCCAGAATATGTACCCCTACCTATAATAGAACTTGTTGTTCTTATCTAAGATCTTGGAGTAGATCTTGTGCCCTAGGAGTTCTGGATTGAACTCTTGCTGCCCTATCGTCCTACATTCGCCTCTAGAGCGATATCGAGCGCAACACGTTGAAGATGTTCCTTCAACACTTGTGTTCTACATATTGTAGCAGCAAGGTGGAGTTGCTCCTCCACGACCTTTGTGCTGCTTCATCGAGCCACATGTCATCCCAACGGTCATCGTTAGGGGAGAAGATTGACGTCCCGCCTGCCTCGACGATATCGCACTGCGATATGGCCAGTGCCTTGCGCCGACGCCTGTTGGTACGCTCCGCGCGGCGCCTTGCCGTCCTCTCCGCCCAAAAGGCGTTCTCGGCGGCGACATCCTCCGGGTGGCGCCGGCGTCACTCCGCCATGGCTCGCTCGTCCTCCACGGCGACGAGGAGGCGGCGCTGCAGCCGAACATGGTCCGCACAGTCCTGGTCCGTGATCAGATGAGGCGGAGGGGTGACACGCTGCGCCTGCTTGCGCGTGTAGACGTCCCGAAAGTTCATCCATGATGGGGGCCTCTCCAAGCGCCATGCCGCCGCGTCATACGCGCGGGCCACCTCGTGCGCGGTCCGGAAAGAGCCGAGGCCGAGTCGGACATCGCCGGACCGGATCTCGGCTGAGTACCAGCCATTGGGGCGCTCGTGGACGCCGGGGTAGCCCGAAGATCCCCGACGGCGCGGTGGTGGCGGGGCGCTGGAAGCGGCGAGAAAGCCTCGAAGCGGCGAGGTGGCGAGGGGAAGGGCGCGTGGCAGTGTGGTGGAGCGTGTGGCGAGCGCCACATTTTATAGGCGCGCACGAAGCGGCGCGCCAAATCTACTGCGCGAGCTGCCACTTTCTCCCGCACGCGCAACCGCTTCCCGCGCGCGCTAGTTTGCCACCTCCGCTGGAGCGCGCGAAAACAGACAGCGCATGCTAAAAAATCAATTTACCGCACGCGCTCATTTTTTGACACGGCTGTTGAAGATGCTCTTATGAAGCAGTAGATGGCTCCAGTTCTTCACAGCTGATGATGGCTTTGCTGCTCCCCCCTTGAAATTTAAGTCCCCACGTTGGGACTAGTATTAGTGTTTTCCTTGTGATAATATATAAACAGCGTGCTTAACTAACTATCCATGTGGAACAGGAGTTGAACGAGCGCATCTGTTTCACGTGTAGAATTGGGGGCTCGGTATGCTCTGCAATTCACTTCAGTTTTAGTCTTCTGCGTGATCAATAAAACATACTCCCTCCGTTCCATCATAAGACAGTGTATATAGATTTTTCTGAAAGTCAAACTTCACACACTTTGATCAAGTTTATGGAAAAAAATATTTACATCTATAATATCGAACATGTATCATTAGATTCACTATAAGATGTAGTTCCATATTTTATATGTTTGATATTGTATAGTTTTTGATAAACTTAATCAAAATTTATGAAGTTTGACTTTTTAAAAAATCTACACGCACTACATTATAAAATGGAGAGAGTACTACGACCATTCAGACTCGTTCTTTGTAAAGCCCTCAAACTACGAAGAATAGTCGAACGATAACCTAAGCAGTAGGTTAACGTCGTTCTTCAGAAAGAAAGAAAAAACTATGTTAATTATGAAAATCAACTCAGGCAGTATCCCTGAATATACTATCAGTTGCTTAGGCTGACTTGTTATTTTGTTAACTCTAAATAATTTGCGCATGTGCCCACCAGAGATGCTGCAGTCCGTTCCCTCTGCCTTTACAGCTGCGCGATCGATATGATCGGGTCGGGCGGCGTGAAGAACGAGTGTGGCACAATACCGACAATAGTGATAGTGTGGTGTGCAGTGAACAGTGGGAAACCGTGGGAGCAAAGGAAAGCAACGTCTATTTCCCTTGTCCGATCATCCGACAAATTCCCACCAACTGAAATAGAACGTTCATTTCTTTTTAATGCGTCTAGCGAGCAACCGGCTGCTCGCTAGCGCTCTGGCCAGCCGGGCTTATTAGGAAAATTTATGTCCTACATTCTGATAAGGAAAGTTTATGTCCCACATCCTGATTAGGAAAGTTTTTGTCTAAGATTAAAAAAAGGGATGCGTCTAGCGAGCAGCCGGCTGCTCATTAGCGCTCCTGGGCAGCAGGGCTTATTAGGAAAGTTTATGTCTCACATCCTGATTAGGAAAGTTTCTGTCTAAGATTAAAAAAGTAGAAACAAGCACGTCGCACACGCGCTTATTTTTCTCCTTCAGACCTTCAGGTACTCCTTCCTCACGTGCTCTACATTAGTAAACCAAAGAAGTAATTAACTGCATTTCTAAAATTTCAAAAGGCTATAACTTTTAAACCAGACATCGGAATTAAGATTAGTTTTCACCGTTGGAACTCTCACGATGAGAACATTAAAACTAGACCCATTTGTATATGTTTCAATGAACTTTTTTCACTGCCAACTTTTGGTACTACATGATGCAATTTTTGTAATATGGGATGCAATTTTTTCAAAACCAACTTTGATGACAACCAAAAACAGCATGCAGCCGGCCGGAAAAGGAAATTTTTTGTCCCCCGGTTCCAAAAACAACGTGCTTTCGACCCACAAAACCATTAAACAGAAACCCAAGGTCTAGTCGCTATCACGTGATCCCACTACCCTCCAGAAGCCTTCCACGCCTCCCTCGCCCACACTTCCTCCTTCACGGCATCTCCTTCTTCTCCATCAAAGAGAGGGGATCCCATCCTGGATCCAAAAACCAACAGAGTTGCCATGGCAAACCAAACAAGGTGTTTCTTTGGCAAGAACTGAAGTGGTAAGAAGAGGGAGGAGAGAGGCATACCAGGAAACATCAATCAAAGTAAGTTCTCTTCTGGCTCTAGGTCCTCCCTTCTTCACTTTCCCTTCCCCTTTGCCTCTGGATCTGCCACCGGTCTTCTCCATAATTGGAGGGAGTAGCAATAGTAATATGATGTTTGTGTAATTAAACACCACTCTGTGCAACTAGACCCGCTAGCAAAACCAACTTATGTTTGTGTGTGTGCAAGTAGACACAAGGGAGTAGTTTTACAAAAAGATGTGCAACAAATAGCCCAAACTAGAAACATGGAGTGGATATACTGTTTATGCAAAAGGAGTACATATTTGTGCAACTAAATCCTGGATCCAAGCCAACTTTTCCTGCAATGTGTGCAACCAACAGCCGAAACTATAAAAGAGTAAATATATGTGCACACTAGGCATTAATTTAAAGACAACTTTCCTGCAAAATGTGTGCAACAAATAACCTAGGCTAGAAAGATGGACTGCGTATATACTGTTTGTGCAACTAAGCCATTGGTCCAATACAAACTTTCATGCAGCATGTGTTGCTGTCAAAACCGGCGGATCTCGGGTAGGGGGTCCCGAACTGTACGTCTAGGGATAATGGTAACATGAGGCGGGGACACGATGTTTACCCAGGTTCGGGCCCTCTCGATGGAGTTAATACCCTACTTCCTGCTTGATTGATCTTGATGATATGAGTATTACAAGAGTTGATCTACCACGAGATCATAGAGGCTAAACCCTAGAAGCTAGCCTATGATTATGATTGTTGTTGTCTTACGGACTAAACCCTCCGGTTTATATAAACATCGAAGAGGGCTAGGATTACACAAAGTCGGTTACAGAGAAAGAGATCTATCATCCGAATCACCAAGCTTGCCTTCCACGCAAAGGAGAGTCCCATCTGGACACGGGACGAAGTCTTCAATCTTGTATCTTCATAGTCCAACAGTCCGGCCAAATTATATAGTCCGGCTATCCGGATACCCCCTTATCCAGGACTCCCTCAGTAGCCCCTGAACCAGGCTTCAATGACGATGAGTCCGGCGCGCAGATTGTCTTCGGCATTGCAAGGCGGGTTCCATCTTTGAATACTCCAAGGTAAATTTTGAACACTCAAGTCGTGTCCGGCTCTGCAAGACAAATTTCACATACCACCGTAGAGAGAACAATAATCCACAAATCTAATCTGCCGACAACTCTTCGTAGCGTGACATCACGCCACGGCCCGGCCATTATTCGAACTGTTTTTTACAACCAGCTACCGCACACATTGTGAGGTGGATTCCTTGGCACGTCTTGTCAAAGCAGAGATCGTGTCCCCCTTATCGCGGGATCATCAATACGGGTATGGGTAACCCAACCGTGCCATCAATCGTGGCGCTTGGAAAATGAGTAATTTTGACAGGCAAGTGGGGAGGCGCACATTTTTTTCACCGCCTTTATAAAGGGATAAGGATATCCCGCTTTCACCCACGCCTTCTTCCTTCTTTGCTCATCCGTTCTCGCACTCTCGAGCCCCAGCGCCCTAGCTCTCACCTTCTCCGTAGGACCATCCGCAGCATGTTCGGAGAGGGAGGCAAGAGGATGGCCTCCTCCGTCACAGAGGAGGATATTACCAAGATTCGGGCGGCCGGATACCTGGCTGAAAACTTCGCGCACAGGCTTCCAACAGAGGGACAGATCACCCCCACCCCAAAGTCTCGGGAGAGAGTAGTATTCCTTCCTCATTTCATCCGCGGACTAGGATTTCCACTCCACCCGTTCGTCCATGGGCTCATGTATTACTATGGGCTAGATTTTCACGATCTAGCCCCAAATTTCATCCTCAACATCTCGGCGTTCATCGTCGTGTGCGAGGCCTTCCTCCGCATCAAGCCCCACTTTGGCCTATGGCTGCAGATCTTCTGCGTGAGGCCGAAGATCGTGAGCGGCCAACAGGCGGTGTGCGGAGGTGCCATGGTGGGCAAAATGCCCAACGTTACATGGCTTGACGGCTCCTTCGTGGAGACTGTGAAAGGGTGGCAATCAGGGTAGTTCTACATCACCGAGCCGCGCGACGCCCATTGGGTGGCGGCCCCCAAATTCTGATCTGGAATTCCCATGCGGCTCACCTCTTGCGAAAAGAAGGGTCTGGCCTGGGGTGAACCTGCGGAGCTGACCGGACTCGAGACCAGCATCAAAAGTATGAGGGACAAGAAGATCAAGCTCGTCAACATGGTCCAGGTCATGTTCGTCCGCCGGATTCTCCTGTATCAAAGACAGGCATTTAATATGTGGGAGTTTGATCCGGCCGAACAACAGATGCTTCATGAGCTCTTTGACACGACGCACAAGGACGTCTGGAAGGTGCTGTTCAAGACCGGCGAAGTTCCTCCTCCCACTTCCGAGGACCGCGGGCTCAGCGCAAAGCGCCTCGCCAATCCAGTAAGTCCTCTGATTATCACAAGATGTACCTTTCCCATCATATTTGTGGGAGGATTTTAAGTCACCATGCTGATAGAACAGGATTATGTGGAGACGGTGGAGCGGATCCACTGTCCGGCTCCGCTACCTGAAGATCAAGCAACCGCACTCCCGACGAAGATGCTGGTTCCGGCGCCTGACAAGGTGCCGGAGAAAATGGCCGAAAAGAAGGACACAGGGACCAGGAAGGGTCTCCGGTACGAGGTTGTACTGGACGGCTCGCCTGAAGACGACGAGGCGCACTCCTCCTACAAAGGGGAGGAGAGGAAGAAGAAGGCCGCCCCAACTGGGGGGCCGAAGGGTCCAAGAAAGCGGCCGCGGGGACCAGAAAAGGTCTCTGGCGCGGGGCCGTGATAGCCTCATCATCCGAGGACGCCGAGGCAGATTCCTCCCATGGAGACGGGGGAAACATGAAGAAATGCCCCCTCCCTGCACCGGGGAGGAGAAGAAAACGAAATCCGCCCCGCAGGGGGAGGCTAGGACGCCGAAGAAGGCAAAGACATCCCTTCCGGATCACTCCACCACGGCTGCCTACAGCGAGGAGGAGTGGCTGCCCAGGGGCAAGCCCCGGGCGAAGTCGTAAGTATCTGCACTCTGTAATACTTTTCGTTCGACTTTAACTTCATAGTTTGTAATAACGCTGAACACGTATAAGCAGTCTGGCCAGGTCCAATCTCGGGGTATCCTGTTCGGATGGGTCTCTGAGTGAGTCGGAGATGAATTCACTCCCGACGGCCACCTCCCCACGACATGCGGACGACACCGAGGTGTTGTCCCAAAGGATACCAGAGCAGGGGGCGACGACTCTGGAGATGCCCCGAGGCAAAATTCCATATGCCGGGCACATGCGGGGTAAGATCCCCATGGATTATGCTAACGGGAGCCACAACAAGTCTGGCTCCCAGCCGGTTACTGCACTGGAGCCTCCAAAGGTTCCGAATTCCGGTAGGTAGCCCCTCGCGAAGGAGGGCAAGCCGGCCGTGCCGATGACCTCCGCCCAGCCGGAGGCATCGGATAATTTGTTGGAAGTGCTTCGAGGCGCTTCCATTGACGAAGAGCATCGTACTCTTATGAGTACGGTGATTGAGAAGGTTGGGTCAGCCAAAAGCGGATTGACTGAAGCCTGCACCAGCCTCCTAACGGGCTTTGAGGTAAGTAATGAAAAAGTGTGAGAAAATATCACCCAATAGACAGTAGCCCCTGATACTCTGTTTGGTGTTCGGAAAGAAAAGCCAATCAGAGGGTCAACTTTAAAAACCGCAGGAGTCTAACAGTACTTGTCTATGTTAATAAATAGGCGTTGTTGCTGGCTGCCGCTGCGCGCACAGCTGAGGTCGCCGGACTCAGGCGGGACCTAGGGCAGGCCGAAGAAGAGCTCGGCCTCGTGAAGAGGCAGCTCGAGGAGAACAAAGGTAAGTGATACCTCGTCCGTGTGTCATGTAGAGGAGAAAAATTGGTGATGCTAACAAAAAGCATCATGATTTTTAATAGGGGCCATGACAGAAGTGGCGGCCCTAAAGAAAGTGTTTTCTGAGGCCGAAGCCAAGGCGGCCACGGAGCGCACCGAGCGTGAAAAGCAAGATGCTTGGGTGGGAGAGGTACATCAAGAGCTCGAGGAGTTCGGCAAGAAGTTCGAGTCCTTGGATCATGACTTCAAGACGCAAGCGTTCGAGCTTGCCAAAGCCCTCGAGAGCACGAAAGATGCCAAGGCCGAAGCCCAAAAGGCCCTCCAGGAAATCCAGGCGGCCAAGAAGATAGTGGCAGGTAAGGCATTCATTATGCAGAGCAAGCATGTGGAGGAGACATTTCTTTTACTTAACCGAATTCGAAGCTCTCCAAGGGCATTCGCAGATCTGCCACGCAGCATATCGGATGCTACGGAGTTCTACCATGCCGAAGAAGGGAGCTCAATGGAGAAGTTGTTTTGGTCCCAGTATGCCGGAGCCGAACACTCGATGCCCTTGAGTGACCAACTGAAGCAATTGGTCGAACTCCACAAGGCGGCCGGACTGGCCATGAAGGGCCTGATAGTCCGGATGTGGCCTGGTGAGCCTCTGCCCGACATCTACTTTGGCCTTATAAAGTGGATGGTAATGCCTGTCCACGGCATGAGGTTATCAAGCAATCCATCTGCATTGAAGGTGCCCGCCGGGCCTTTGCCCGTGCGAAGATGCATTGGGCCAAACTGGATGCTGAGAAGCTGGTAAAGGATGGACCACCTGAGGGTAAGCAGCATCGCTACCCCGAAAAATATTATGATGGCGTTATGAAAGGCGCTTGCCTTGTGGCCAATGAATGTACCAAGGACATAATCTTTGAGTGAATGTACTCATGTCGTTTTTGTAATATGAAAACGAGTTTGCTTGCGCTTATATGACGCTTTGTTGATTTAAAATATTACCTTTTGTGCGGCTATTTATAAGATTCTGAAAGTAGGCCAGTCGTCGACTTCTGCCCCCTTGTAACTAGTACTGGGGTGTTCATGGAAAACCCAAACACTCTTTATCCAAATTTTTGGTCCTTTAAGGAGGTGTTCAGCACAGCGAACAAGGCAATTAGACTATGCGGCTTTATAACTCTCACTTAGCCATATAAGTCTACCATTTTTAATTTCGGCGAAGCCTCTAATATTCAAAAAGCCGAATCGGGGTGCTATACACGCCTAAATCGGACGAGGCCGATTCCTCGCCTAAAGCGGAAAAAATCTTTAAGGATTTTGAACCTCTCGAACAGCGACCAGCTCTCGCCGCTTCATGATAGTCAGTTCTTGGCTTTCTCTACTGAGGTGCTCGTCCGGAAGAACCGGGACACAATCGCAGTAGTTCTCCCTGCGCTACCTTAGCCAATATAACGGAAAGTAAGGTACCAAAACAAGGGAGCCAGGCTAACCCAACTATTGACCCAAGACATGATTCGGAGCTGATGCATATAATGCTATAAGTTCGGGGTGCCACACTGTCGAAAGTGTTCGGTCTTTTCTTGTCATGTTATGGGGCTCAATAAAATGCCTCTGGCAAACTAATCATACCAATGTGTACAGATGCAATATTAAATAAATATTCAAGGGAAAATATGAAGATAGTAATAAGAAGTTGATGCTGTATACTATTTCCCGTTGTTATTTGGATAATATGTCAAGGCGTATGTGTACAATTAATGCATGAAGCAGAAACAAATAGGACTATTTGACATGTCCTATCCATAGGCAGGCTGCATGCTGGTATGTAAAACAGGTATAATGATCATTAACAGAGACCACCTGGGTATTCCCTTGTGTGCAAAGCATCTTGCCTCCTTGGTGTTCCCTCCTGTGATGAGTCCGATGGTCCGGTTCTCTTAAGGGGCTGTCCGAAAGTAGGGTCCTGGAAGAAATAAAAAGGGTATGCGGGCTTCGTGGCGGCTGAACCGCACTATAGGCCGCGTCGTCGTCTCGCCTCCACCTATGCCCATGGTATTTTGAGTGCATAGTTGTGTACGCGTGGCACAAATGCCGCTTGAATGGGGCTGGGGCAGAGGCCGGATTGCTAATCGAGCTCTTGGCGTGCCTGACGATCCTGTTGCAGGGTGCTCTTGACTCGCTTGATGGTGTTCGGGGTTGTCATTGCCGAATTCGCTGTCTGTCAAAGAAGGCTGCTTTGTACTTCTGCCGCGAGGGCCGCAGTGTGCTCTTCCGTACGAAGGGAGCAGTCTATGTTTCCATTGACTATTATAACCCCGCGAGGTCCTGGCATCTTGAGCTTAAGGTATGCGTAGTGAGGTACCGCATTGAATTGAGCGAACGCAGTTCGTCCAAGTAGTGCATGATAGCCACTATGGAAAGGGACGATATCGAAGATTAACTCCTTGCTTCGGAAGTTATCCGGAGATCCGAAGACCACTTCCAGTGTTATTGAGCCCGTACAGCGGGCCTCTACCCCTGGAATTACACCTTTAAAGGTGGTTTTGGTGGGTTTGATCCGTGAGGGATCGATGCCCATTTTGCGCATTGTGTCCTGATAAAGCAGGTTTAGGCTGCTGCCACCGTCCATAAGGACTCGCGTGAGGTGGAATCCGTCGATGATTGGATCAAGGACCAATGCGGCTGAGCCGCCATGACGGATGCTGGTAGGATGGTCCCTATGATCGAAGGTGATTGGACAGGATGACCATGAATTGAACTTTGGGGCGACTGGCTCCATCATATAGATGTCCCTTAGTGCATGCTTTCGTTCCCGTTTGGGAATGTGGGTGGCATAGATCATGTTTACCGTTTTCACCTGGAGGGAAATTTCTTCTGTCCCCCGGTGTTCGGACGCTGGGGCTTCTCATCATCATTGTTGTGCAGCCCCTTGTCCTTGTTTTCGGCATTCAACTTGTCGGCCTGTTTGAACACCCAGCAATCTCTGTTAGTGTGATTGGCTGGTTTGTCGGGGGTGCCGTGAATCTGGCACGAGTGGTCAAGTATGCGGTCCCGACTGGACGATCCCGGATTGTTTCTTTTGAATGGCTTTTTCCGCTGACCGGATTTTGAGTTGCTGAATCTGGCATTGACTGTCGTATCTTCGGCGTTGTCACCATTATTCTGACGCTTATGTCTATTGTTCCGTGGCTTTCCGTTACTATCACGGACATCTGAAGTGCCGGAGTTTCTTGGCATGGTGCTACTGCGAGCCAGCCAGCTGTCCTCGCCCGTGCAAAAGCGGGTCATGAGTGTCGTGAGGGCCGCCATGGACTTCGGTTTTTCTTGGCCGAGGTGTCGGGCGAGCCACTCATCGCGGATATTATGCTTAAAGGCCGCCAGGGCCTCAGTGTCCAGACAGTCGACAATTTGGTTCTTTTTAGTTAGGAACCGAGTCCAGAATTTCCTGGCTGACTCTCCGGGCTGTTGGGTAATGTGACTTAAGTCATCAGCATCCGGTGGTCGCACGTAAGTGCCTTGGAAGTTGTCGAGGAATGTGTCCTCGAGATTTTCCCAACTGCCGATGGAGTTCACCGGCAGGCTATTTAGCCAATGTCTAGCTTGTCCTTTGAGTTTAAGGGGAAGATACTTGATGGCGTGTAGGTCATCACCGCCGGCCATGTGAATGTGGAGAAAAAAGTCTTTGATCCACACCGCAAGGTCTGTTGTGCCATCGTATGACTCGATGTTTACGGGTTTAAACCCTTCTAGGAATTCGTGATCCATTACTTCATCAGTGAAGCAGAGGGGGTGTGCGGCGCCTCTGTGCCGGGCTATGTCGCTACGCAGTGCGACTATGTCTGGCCGGTTATGTTTGGCCCGGCCGGACTTTTTGTTAGTGTATCTGGCATGACGGTCATCGTCAAGTGTTGGGGCGCGCCCTCATGATCCGTAGATCGATCTTGGCTGTCCTGCTTTGTTTTCCAATAGATTTCGCAGGTCCTGTGTATTGCCCCGGGCCATAGTAAACTGGCGTGGGGGTGCGGGCTGGTATTCGGTCTGATACGCCATTTTATCCCGGCCACAATGTGGCCGGTCAACCTCGTCTTGTGCTGGTAGTGAAGGCTCTATGGCCTCCTCCTCTAGTTGAGGTAGCAACTTGTGCTTCGGGTAACCTTTGGTGGGGCGCTCGAGTTCGTATTCCTCGGCCGCCAGGACCTCGGTCCATCTGTCTGTGAGCAGATCTTGATCAGCTTGGAGCTGCTGCTACTTCTTTTTCAGGCTTCTTGCAGTGGCTATAAGTCGGCGCTTAAAGCACTCCTGCTCTATGGGAGCCTCCGGTACACAGGTGTCATCGTTGCCGAGGCTCACCTCGTCTTCGGAGAGAGGCATATAGTTGTCGTCCTCCAAGTATCCATCGATTCCCTGTTCATCTGGGCTAACCTGCCTGTGTTACTGTTCGGCCTGCTCGAAGGTAGGCTGATCAGGATTGTATTCCTCTTCGGCACCATCTGAATTGTTTTCTTCTCCTGTGCCGGTATTGCTGTGGCGGGGCTTAGAGCGGCGCCGATGACGCCCATGCTTTGATTTCTTCCCTGAGGGGTTATCTTCTGTTGCCTCATTGCCATTGTTTTCTTTGGGGTTGTCCACCATATATATATATATATATATATATATATATATATATATATATATATATATATATATATATATATATATATCATATGAAGATGTGGCTGTCCAGTGCCCTGTGGGCGGTGGTTCCTGTTCTTCTCATGCATTGTCGTCTATACTGTCGATGTCTTCGGAGTCGAAGTCAGGCACGTCGGTCAGATCATCGACCGTGGCTATGAAGTGGGTGGTGGGTGGGTAACGAATTTCTTCATCACCTGCTTCCCACTCGAGTCGGACATAGTTCGACCAGGAACCTCCTGACACAGAGAGAAAGACCTTAATGAATTTAGCACATCGCCAAAGGGGGAGTGCTGAAAGATATTCACGGTAGTGAACTCCATTACTGGAGCCCAATTGGACTCGATGTGCCCGGGCGCGCGTGGTTCGGAACCCACTTCCGGACACAAGTCCGGGGGTCCGGTGACGCTAATTCCCTTAATGCCGGAGTCTGTGTTCGGCTCTACCGCTGAAGAGTATGCGGCTTCCGTGGCGGGGTCATCCACCAGTCCTCGGACGACGCGGTCTGCACCGGATTTTGGTCCGGAGCAGCTGCAGGGGCGATATCCCGAATACTGTCCGACATTAGATTTAAGTCGTGCTGATCGTGATTGTTCGAAGCTCCTGATGTAGGCCCGAATCCGTCGAAGATCAAGTCTCCGCGGATATCATCCGTGTAGTTCAATTTTCCGAACCTGACATGATGGCCAAGGGCGTAGCTGTCAATCTACTCTAGATCGCCAAGCGAATTCGTCCGCAGTGCGAAACCTCCGAACACGAAGATCTGTCCGGGGTGAAAAGTCTCACCCTGGACTGTGTTTTTGTTGAAGATTGAAGGAGACATTGAGTCTTACAGGGACAACACAAAGGAACTCTCAACGAAAGCACCAATGTCGGTGTCAAAACCGGTGGATCTCGGGTAGGGGGTCCCGAACTGTGCGTCTAAGGCTAATGGTAACAGGAGGCTGGGGACACGATGTTTACCCAGGTTCGGGCCCTCTCGATGGAGGTAATACCCTACTTCCTGCTTGATTGATCTTGATGATATGAGTATTACAAGAGTTGATCTAGCACGAGATCGTAGAGGCTAAACCTTAGAAGCTAGCCTATGATTATGATTGTTGTTGTCCTACGGACTAAACCCTCCGGTTTATATAGACACTGGAGGGGGCTAGGGTTACACAAAGTTGGTTACAAAGAAGGAGATCTATCATCCGAATCGCCAAGCTTGCCTTCCACGCAAAGGAGAGTCCCAACCGGACACGGGACGAAGTCTTCAATCTTGTATCGTCATAGTCCAACAGTCCGGCCAAAGTATATAGTCCGGTTGTCCGGATACCCCCTTATCCAGGACTCCCTCAGCATGTGTGCAAAAAAACATCCCAGACTAGAAAGATGGACTAGCTGTACTATTTCTGCAAAAAGAAGATATTTGTGCAACTAAGCATGGGTCCAAGCCAATCTTTTTACGCAAATGTGTGCAACAATACAGCCCAGACTGGATTCCATCTCATCTAGTCTTTTGGCTGTTGGTTGCACACATTGCAGGAAATGTTGGGCTTCTATTTGCACAGACGTTGCATTCAGTCTATCTTTTAATGCAAAAATGTGTGCAACCAACACACCGACTAGATGAAACTAAAAAAGACTTGATTTGTTGTCTGTGCAAATATAAACATATAATTGTGCAACTAAACTTGTATCCAAAGCCAACTTTTGTTGTAAATGTGTGAAGCAAAGAAACCAGACTAGAAAAAGCACAAGAGCAATATTAAAAATGGGCGTAAAAATAGTCTTGTCTCACACAAATTGCAATAGGGGAATGTGTTCTATATGATGTTCTATATACTAAAAGTGAAACAGAAAAGAAGATGAAATTCTATTTCCTGTCATCAGAAAAGGTGCCAAAGGTGATCACATTCTGACGTGAACACCTAAGGTTTTGCAAAACAAAAGGTGCCAAAGGTGATTAGTTAACACTGCATACAAATATTTGTTGTTCTTCAGAAAAAATGGATAAGAAAGGTTGATGATGCCAACTTGATATTTTGTTAGTTGTGCAACTACAAAATGCAGAGGATGCCAACTAAAATAGTTACTCTTGTGCAACTAGAAAGGCTGAGGATGTCAACTAGTTAGATGCTATTGTGTAACTAGAAAATGCTCAGGATGCAAACTAAATAAATACTCATGTGCAATTAGAAAAGCTGAGGGTGCCAAGTCATTAGATACTCTTGAGCAACCCTCAGAAATTTGAAGATGGGACTAAAAAAATAGTTACTCTTGTGCAACTAGAAAGGTTGAGGATATCAATTAGTTGGATATTGTTTGTGAAAGTAGAAATGCTCAGAATACTCCTGTGCAACTATAAATCTTGAGAATGCTAATTAATTAGATACTCTTGGGAAAACAAATATTCATCACTTGCATGACCAATCAAAAAATTTCATATTCAGGTTTCAGACTTCTAGAAGAAAATGTTGAGGGTGTCAACGCAGCCACAAAAAGACCGAGGATGTCAACTAGTTGGATGATATTGTGCAACTAGAAATGCTAAGGATGCCAACTAATCAAGTACTCTTGTGCAACTAGAGAAGCCTGAGGATGCCAGCTCATGGTGACACTCTCTGGAACAACGATAAAAAAACCGTGTGGTCCACATCATTTACATCCGCATTGTGCAACTAAAAAATACATCAGCCGCAGAAGACTACCCTGGTTGAATTAAGATAAAAGTTGCACATGATTTGCTGCGGAGTTGTACAAAAAAACTGCCACCCAGAAACAAAAATTTGATCAAAAACAAAAAGTTAGGTTGGCTATTTTTAACATGAAGTTGGCGAGCTCAATATAATAGGTTGCACAAGGGAATCTTCCCCGGTTGCACAAATGGCTAAAAACATTTTCACAGAAAAAAGTGAAAACTTCTACACAACTAACCCCTAACATCGGACAAGGATGTCCCTGGTTGATACTAGCCAGTTTTGGGTGGACATGCATGGAGGGGCGGTTCATGTCAGCGTGGAAGAACCGACACGTAGGCAACATCAGACATATGAGCCAGATGATACAGGAGCGAGCACGTCTCATCATCTCACAGCCATCATATCATTTGATTAGTCCAGTAAAAAGCCAACTAAATACAAGCTCTTGTGCAACTGCATAAACTTGACTAGCCAACTAGTTCAGTCAAGTAGACCAATGAGCATAGTGTTTTGTGTGAAACAATAGAATCAACTCGTTAGGCCGCATGAACAACACTCAATCTCGTGAAAAAAATCCCAACAAGCACCCACCACAAAAAGCGCAACCTCGATCCCCTGCGACGAACTGCACGAGAACTCCCACCCCCCTAATTGAAGCTCCCTATGTGCATCTAGTGCTGCCTAGGGGTACACCTGCACATGCGACCACACACGCCGATGTGCTGTGAAAAATGCGGGCAACATTGTGCCGTGCTGACAAAGAAGCACTAAAAATCGAAGGAGACGGAGGCTGTCAAATAAGGTACCGGAATGCATGTACAACTAATCGAACAGCGCGAACCAGTTGGCGATGTTGGAACCCTAGATTTCCCCTCTCTCACCATGCGCCACCACCAACCAATCTACACGAACTA
>NC_041381.1:122497590-122555569 GCF_002162155.2 Triticum dicoccoides | reverse complement strand
CGAGAGAGATCTAGTTACCTGTGACACCGACGAGGAACAGTGACTCCGGGCGGGCGCCGCCAGCAACTGCGCCGCCCAATTTGAGAACTTCGCCTCCCTTCGGCCCTTTCGGGTGCGTGCGGTGGCAAGATGTGAGGAATGAGGTGGGAGAAGAGAGAGCGGACGAAGGAGAGAAGAACGACTCGAGCTTCGAAACCACCCCGCACGATCTCTTTGTTTGCCTTACAAGTGGGCCTTCCTCCCCTCCGGATACAGACAAAACAGCCCACGCCTGTGCCGGGTGCGATCCCGACCAGGTGACACCTGGCCCACGCGCGTGACAATCGCGGCGCGATCCTGCAACCCGAAGGAAGCCGCTCGTTCTCTCCGTAAAGTGTGTGTGCACTTTTAAGTTTTTAGGGTTTTTTTTGTTGCCATGCTATTCAACTCAAGCTACCGTTTGTATATATACTCCCTCCGTTTCTAAATAGAAAATCTTTTTAGAGAGTTCAATAGAGACTACATATGGATGTATATAGACATATTTTAAAGTGCATGTTCACTTATTTTACTTTGTATGTAGTTCGCATTAAAACATTTTGAAAGACTTATATTTAGGAACGGGAGAAGTAGTATACTTTCTCAACATGGTATATGATGAAGCCATGTACCTAGGGTAGGGTCATGGACCTGTCCAAGGTACCCTCCCCAAGGACATCTCTAGAAGAAACTGTCTTTCAGTCGACCCGGAAGGATTCCACTCGACGGACTCGAAGACACTCGACCATGAAGACTCACTCGACCACCAAGAGATCTAGGGTCACTCCGCCTCGAAACGGTCTGTTATTAAGTAGTCTTTATGGCCATGATATCACTTTATGTAAGACGTTACCAGTAACGCCAGGTATTTATGTACATTGAACCCTCCGCTACATGGGCTAGCTGGGGTCCTGGCGCACTCTATATAAGCCACCCCCCCTCCACAGGCAGAAGGGTTCGCACTCCTGTAACTCACACGCATATAATCCAGTCGACCGCCTCCGGGCACTGAGATGTAGGGTTGTTACTCGTAAAACTCTTGCGTGTAGAACTACTCCATAGCTAGGATCTTCCCTCTCCTTTAGTACCCCCCTACACTACTGTCAGACTTAGAACCACGACAGTTGGCGCCCACCGTGGGGCAGGTGTCTTAGCGACTTATTGGAGAAGTTGCAATTTTTCCCAATCTCCTTCATCATGGTTTCAGGCGGAGTTTTGGTTGAGGGCCGCGAGATCCGTCTCGGCACGCTCACGTTCGTTGCCGACGACTCTGCCTGGCTTCAGGAGGCTCCGCACGACGTCGACGCGCTCCCAGTCCGCAGAGCGATGCACTTTCGCGCGTGCGTCCGCGGCATCCTCCTGCGGCAACCGTCGACCCAGTATCGACTGGTTTTTGTGTCATCCTCCCTCCCAGCTTCTCGCCGGCGCAAGCGCTCCGGTCGGTCGAGGCTTCAGCGGTGGGTGAGGCACGCGGTGGCTCGCCAGTCGACCACCGCCCAAGTCGCGGCAATCGAGCCCGATGAATCTCTCAACGGCATGTTCGACCTGTCGACTGGCTCCGCAGAGACTGCATCCGAGTGCGATAGCAGTGATCCAGCGGCGGAGGTCCTGATGGTCAATGGAACACACGGTCCCCCCTGCTTTCCCAGTGCCGAGGGAGGCGACGGCGGAGGCGATCCATCGCACGCCCACGAAGAATACCTCCCCGAGCCCCTCAATTCGCTGCAGAGGGAAGAACTTCGCCGCCGGAACATGGATGTGCTTCACACTCCTATCATTCAATAGCAGGATGATAGACGCCAGCACAGTGGCGGGCGAAGAATTCCAGTCGACCCCAGGGAACCAGGCTTTGATGCGAGATCCATCATCGTTCAAGGTCTGGTCGACCGGAACAGAGCTCACAGAGAGGGTCACGACAGAGATGTACCCACCAGCAGCCGAGTGCATGTCTCCGGACCAGAGTGTTTCAGCAGAGCCATCAGAGCCGCAGTGATTCCTCCCAACTTCAGGTTGGCGACTGGAGTCAGTAAGTTCAACGGTGAGTCTAAGCCCGATATTTGTCTTGAGGACTACCGAGTGGCTGTCCAGATCGGCGGCGGAAATGACGAGGTGGCCATGAAACATCTGCCTCTTATATTGGAGGGATCAGCCAAGGCATGGCTGAATTAGTTGATACCCAGCAGCATTTACACGTGGGAAGACCTCTCCCGAGTGTTTGTCAGAACGTTCGAAGGAACATGCAAGCGACCGGCAGGACTGACAGAGCTGCAAACTTGTGTGCAGAAGTTGAATGAGACTTTGAGAGATTACATCCAGAGATGGATCACATTGCATCACACAGTAGAGAATGTATCTGATCACCAGGCAGTCTGCGCCTTCAAGGAAGGCGTTAAGTACAGAGAGCTAAGCCTGAAATTCGGTCGAACCGGAGACATGTCTCTGAGTCGAATGATGGAGATAGCCACCAAATATGCCAATGGTGAGGAAGAGGATCGGCTTTGGAGCGGCAAGCACAAGTCAGTCGCCTAGGAAACCGGAGGCGGGAACTCCAGTCGGAAGCAAAAGCGGAAAGCCGAGCCAGCCGCTCCTAGAGAAGCCTTGGCCATGACTCAAGGAAAGTTCAAAGGGAAACCCAAAGGGCCTTGGAACCCCAACAAAGTAAAGGATAAAGAAGGAAACGACGTGATGGATTTACCGTGCCACATCCACACCAAGAAAGATGAAGAGGGTAATTTCATTTACCCGAAGCATACCACTCGACAGTGTCGACTCTTGATACAGCAGTTCCAAGGGAAACAGCCCAAGGATAAGGAAAAAGAGTCGGACAAAGTTGAGGACAAGGGGGATAGTGACGAAGAATATCCTCAAGTCAATTCCACTCTGGTGATTTTTGCTGACGTTGAGAGCAAGAACCGGCAGAAAGTTATAAACCGAGAGGTGAATAAGGCCGCTCCGGCGACGCCCAATTATCTGAAGTGGTCTTAGACGGCCATCACATTCGACTAGTCAGATCACCCGACGCACATAGCTACCCCTGGGAGGCAGGCTCTGGTGGTTGACCTAGTCGTCGAAGGTACTCGACTGACTAAAGTATTGATGGATGGCGGCAGTAGTTTAAACATACTGTATGCAGAGACGCTGGAAGGGATGGGCATTCCGATGTCCAGACTTAGCACAAGCAACATGAGTTTCTATGAAGTCATCCCTGGCAAGAAGGCCGCGTCACTCGGCCAGATCACCCTCGATGTAGTTTTTGGTGATTCCAAAAACTTCCGCAAAGAAAAGTTGACATTTGAGGTTGTGGATTTCCAAAGTGCCTATCACGCCATTTTGGGCAGACCAGCTTATGCACGTTTTATGGCTCGACCATGTTACGTGTACCTCAAACTGAAGATGCCTGGCCCTAAAGGCGTCATCACTGTTATTGGTAATTGCAAGAAGGCGGAGGAGTGCTTTCAAAAAGGCTCAAAGATCGTCGATGCTCAGATGGTAGCAGAAGAATGGCAGGAACACCAGAGAAATGCAGATCCGAGTGATTTGTTGCAAGCTAAGAAGCCCGCTACGGAGTCAGTGATCCAGTCGTCCGGTGAGACAAAACCAGTTCATATCCACCCGGCCGACCCCAATGCTGCTCCGACCAATATCTCCACAACACTCGACCCAAAATAGGAAGAAGCGCTCATCCAGTTCCTCCGTGAGAACTGGGACATCTTTGCATGGAAACCTTCTGACATGCCAGGTGTACCCAGGGGGCTGGCTGAGCACCGTCTGCGAGTCGACTCAAAGGCAAAACCTGTCAAGGAACATCTGCAATGGTCCGCCGTCCAGAAAAGGAAGGCTATTGGCGAAGAGGTGGCTCGGCTCTTGGCAGCCGAGTTTATCCGAGAGATTTACCACTCCGAGTGGCTCGGCAATGTAGTCATGGTCCCCAAGAAGGACAAGTCACTTCGCATGTGCATTGACTTTAAACATATCAATCGGGCCTGCCCGGAAGATCATTTTCCTCTCCCCCGCATCAACCAAATAGTCGACTCGACTGTGGGATATGAGTGACTGTCTTTCTTGGACGCTTATTCCGGGTACCATCAGATCCGTTTGTTTGGACCCGATGAGATCAAAACAGCTTTCATCACCCCATTCGCGTGCTTCTCTTATGTCACCATGCCATTCGGCCTCAAGAATGCCGGAGCCACATTCATGAGGATGATTCAGAAGTGTTTTCTCACTCAAATGATTCGGAATGTGGAAGCATACATGGATGACATTGTGGTCAAGTCACGAAAAGGTTCCGACCTGCTGACTGACCTCGCTGAAACATTTGCCAACCTCAGGAGGTATGATATCAAGCTTAATCCATCCAAGTGCACATTCGGAGTTCCTGGAGGGAAGCTGCTCGGTTTTCTCGTTTCCAAACGAGGAATCGATGCAAACCCAAAGAAAGTGGGCACTATACTCCGAATGAAACGACCTGTGCGGGTGCATGATGTTCAGAAGCTTACTGGTTGCTTGGCCGCTTTAAGTCGATTCATCTCTCGTCTCGGTGAGAAGGCATTGCCTCTGTACCGACTGATGAAGAAGTCGGATAAGTTCGAGTGGACTCCTGAAGCTGATGCAGCGTTTGCAGAGTTGAAAACCCTGCTTTCCACCCAGCTGATGCTTGCTGCCCCGATCAGCAAAGAGCCTTTGCTGATTTATATTGCAGCCACAGGACAAGTCGTCAGTACAGTACTTACGGTCGAGCGGGAAGAAGAAGGGAAAGCCTTCAAAGTTCAGCGCCCAGTATATTACATTTCTGAAGTCCTGACCCCATCAAAGCAAAGATACCCTCATTATCAGAAGCTCGTATATGGGATTTATATGACCACGAAGAAAGTTGCTCACTACTTCTCTGACCATACCATCACAGTCGTCAGCGACGCCCCCTTATCAGAGATTCTGCACAACAGAGATGAAACTAGTCAAGTGGCAAAATGGGCGATTGAACTCCTTCCCCTAGATATCATATTTGAGGCAAAGAAAGCTATCAAGTCCCAAGCAATAGCAGATTTCCTTGTCGAGTGGACTGAACAGCAATTACCGACTCAAGTTCACTCGGAGCACTGGACTATGTTCTTTGATGGCTCTAAAATGCTGAATGGTTCTGGTGCCGGGGTAGTGTTGGTTTCCCCCCGAGGAGATAAGCTCAGATATGTACTCCAGATTCACTTTGATTCCTCCAACAACGAAGCAGAATACGAAGCACTTTTGTATGGGTTGCGTATGGCCATCTCACTCGGCGTCTGCCGCCTCATGGTCTACGGCTACTCAGATTTAGTGGTTAACCAAGTGATGAAGGAGTGGGACGTCAGAAGCCCAGCCATGACTGGTTACTGCAATGCAGTCAGAAAGCTGGAGAAGAAATTCGAGGGATTAGAGCTCCATCACGTCCCCGACTGAAAAATCAAGAAGCTGATGACTTGGCGAAGATAGGTTCCAAAAGAGAAGCCATCCCCGGTGGCGTGTTTTTGGAGCATGTTCACGCGCCGTCAGTTCAAGAGGATCCTTTCACTGAAGAAGCCCCGCAGCCAAAAAGTGCCACGGATCCGACTGAAGTCGAGGTCCCAGCTGTGGTCGACTTAATCATGGAAGTTTTGGTTATCACTCCCGACTGGACAGTGCCTTACATCGCATATATTCTAAGGAAAGAGCTCCCAGAGAATGAAGAAGAGGCTCGGCAGATCGTCCGTTGATCCAAGGCCTTTACTGTCATGAGGGGACAGTTGTACAGAGAAAGCGCGACTGGAGTCAGCCAGAAATGCATAACACCGGAAGAGGGTCGAATGATTCTCAACGACATCCACTCGGGGACCTGTGGCCATCATGCGTCCTCTCGAACCATTGTGGCTAAAGCATACCGAGCGGGTTTTTACTGGCCCAGAGTAAATGAAATGGTGAAAGAGATAGTCGACAAGTGCGAAGGATGTCAGTTCTACTCCAACATGTCACACAAACCCTCCTCAGCCTTGAAGACCATCCCAATCGTCTGGCCTTTCGCTGTTTGGGGGTTAGATATGGTTGGACCACTGAGAACTGGCAGGAGCGGCTTCATCCATGTACTGGTGGCAGTCGACAAGTTCACCAAATGGATCGAAGCCAAGCCCATTAAAAATCTTGATGCTGGCACTGCCATCAGCTTCATCAGAGAATTGATATTCAGATATGGAGTTCTGCATAGTATCATCACTGATAATGGGTCAAACTTCGATTCCGATCAATTCAAAGCCTTCTGCGCTTCTCAAGGCACACGAGTCGACTATGCTTCAGTCGCCCACCCCCAGTCAAATGGACAAGCAGAAAGAGCAAACGGCCTAATTCTCAAAGGACTGAAACCCCGACTGATGGGTGACCTCAAGCACGCAGCAAGCGTGTGGGTTGACGAACTTCCATCAGTTCTTTGGGGATTGAGGACTACTCCAAATCGGTCGACTGGGAGAAGTCCGTTCTTTCTGTTCTACGGAGCCAAATCGGTTCTGCCAAGTGACCTGCTTCACAATGCACCGCGAGTCGAGCTCTACTCTGAAGTCAAAGCAGAACACGCCCGGCAGGACGCAGTCGACCTTCTGGAAGAAGAAAGAGAGATGGCCATGATCCGATCGACCATCTATCAGCAAGACTTGCGCCGATTCTACGCCAGAAATGTGAAGAGCCGAGCCTTCCAAGAAGGAGACTTGGTCCTCCGAGTGGACCAACAGAAGCCACACAAACTCGCCCCTACTTGGGAAGGCCCCTTCATTGTTACCAAAGTTCTCCACAACGGAGCATACCGTCTTTACAACGTCAATCGCCAGATTGACGAGCCACGAGCTTGGAATGTGGATCTGCTCTGCCCCTTTTATACTTAAGTATTCACTCGGATGAGTTGTAATAAAAGTACTTCTGTAGTTTATTTATTAAAGACAAGAGTTTTATAATTTTCCCAGTGATTGTTGTTACTTTTGTCCACATAAAGCAGTCCCCTAGTGGGTGGCTTAGCTGCGAATCCGTTTCGCCTAAGTTTGTAAAAGAAATCCTTACCGAGTGGTGAGCCAGCCTCCCACTCGGAGGCTTAGCTGCGAATCCATTTCGCCTAAGTTTAAACAAAATCCTACCGAGTGGTAAGCCAACCTTCCACTCGGAGGCTTAGGTGTGAATCCGTTTCGCCTAAGCTTAAACAAAATCCTACCGAGTGGCAAGCCAGCCTTCCACTCGGAGGCTTAGCTGCGAATCCGTTTCGCCTAAGTTTAAACAAAATCCTACCGAGTGATAAGCCAGCCTTCCACTCGGAGGCTTAGCTGCAGTCCAAGTACTCGCCTAAGTTTAAACAAAATCCTACCGAGTGGCAAGCCAGCCTTCCACTCGGAGGCTTAGCTGCGAATCCGTTTCGCCTAAGTTTAAACAAAATCCTACCGAGTGGTAAGCCTACCTTCCACTCGGAGGCTTAGCTGCAGTCCAAGTACTCGCCTAAGTTTAAACAAAATCCTGCCGAGTGGTGAGACAGCCTTCCACTCAGGGGCTTAGCTGCAGCCTAGTGCTTGCCTAAGTACAAATACAACATGCGCTCCGCAAGGAGGATGAAGTGCAGGTCGACTGCTACCTTCTCCTTCTGAGCTACACCACAAATACAACGTGCGACCCGCAAGGAGGACGAAGCGCAGGTCAACTGCTACCTTCTCCTTCAGAGGTACACCACAAAAATCCTACCGAGTGGAGAGCAAACCTCCCACTCGGGGGCTTAGCTGCAGCCCAGTGCTCGCCTAAGTTTTTGAAAATCCTACCGAGTGGAGAGCAAACCTCCCACTCGGGGGCTTAGCTGCAGCCCAGTGCTCGCCTAAGTTTTTGAAAATCCTACCGAGTGGAGAGCAAACCTCCCACTCGGGGGCTTAGCTGCAGCCCAGCGCTCGCCTAAGTTTTTGAAAATCCTACCGAGTGGAGAGCAAACCTCCCACTCGGGGGCTTACCTGCAGCCCAGCGCTCGCCTAAGTTTTTGAAAATCCTACCGAGTGGAGAGCAAACCTCCCACTCGGGGGCTTTGCTGCAGCCCAGTGCTCGCCTAAGCATGACGAGGTACAAGCCGATTGCAATTTGTGCTTCGTCCCTACCTGCAAAAGTGCATCACAAACACTAGTATATATTCCGAGCGAAAGACAATGATCGTTCAAAGGCGAATGCAAACATATTCAACGGCAAACCCAAGTTTAGATAACGCCCTACGGATCCGGAAGTGCTTAGGCACCAAGCCTGTTAAAGTTTATCGGTTACAAAAACCACTCGGCATTCCGAGGCAAATTTAAGGCATCAAGCATAGAAGTTTTTTACTCCTCCTGCGGAGGACTGGAAGGTACAACAAACTCGTCTAGGTCGATTCCATCTGCGATCCGAGTGGCAGCAGCAATGAGGGTCTCCTTGAAAGATTGGAAGTCATGCTTCTTGGTATTGGCCACCTTGAGAGACACCAGCTTGTCCTCTCGCGCGTCCTTGCAGTGAACACGGACCAGAGACAGAGCAACGTCAGCACCACACCTGGCAGAAGACTTCTTCCATTCTTGCACTCGACTTGGAACTTCGTTCAGTCGAGTCATCAGAGACTCGAGGTTGTTCTGAAGTGTTTCTCCTGGCCAAAGTGTTGTGTCGATGTGCGATGTTGCAACCTTCAGTCTCGCAAGATAGTCGACCACAGCCGCAACGCGAGACTCGAGACGGAGCACGTTCATGGCGCTTCATCCTTCACAGGAGAGTTGATGGTATCCAAGTCAGTCTCCACTCGACTAGTATCCTCTTCAAAGTTTTGGCAGAATTCTGTGGATGCGATCCAAGGATAAGATAACGTTCCTACAATAAGTCAGTGATTACCAGTCGGATATAAGGGGTTACCTTCGAGCATGAGGAATAACTTCTTGGAGAGCCCTCCTAGATAAGCCTCTAAGTCGTTCTTCTTTCCCACCAGTTCGCTAGCCTTGTCACTCAGGGCTATCTTGTCATTCTTCAGTCGGCTGACCTCCTTGTTAGCCGCGTCGAGAGCAGCTTTAAGATTGGTATTCTCCTCTTCAAGTTTGCTGATTGAAGCCAACTTTTCTTCCACGAGTTTCGTCTTGTCCGAAGCCGCTTTCTGCGCCTCGGCGAGGTCAAGGTCCTTCTTCTTCAGAGCATCCCTTAGTTTATCTGCAAAATGACAGTGAGATCAGACTCAGGAATGGACAAAAAATAAGGACAGTCATCAAGGTTCTCACCAAACATACCTTTTGCCTCCTCCTTCGCCTTCGTGAAGTTCTCCTGGACAAGCTTCAGATCAAGTTTGAGCAGGATATGCTTGTTCTCCAACTCAGTATAGTGAGCCACAAGATCGCAAGATTTCTGCGAAAGATCAGTCGACAGACATCAAAGACAGGTCACTTCCGAGTGACTAAGAGAAAAATCGTAGGATTTCTAAGACTACAGCCGAATCAAAATATTCAACTATAGTCTCGGGGACTACACCCAGTGGGTGCACTCAGCGTGCCCCCACTGGTTCTACCGGCTCGGATCGATCAGTCGACCGAAAGTAGCTAACTGTCAACAGTTAGACACAGTTTCAAAAAAAAGCGAAGTATTCTTCAGACCTTAGCCGACTACCAGCAGTCGACCACGGTCTCGGGGACTACACCCAGTGGGTGCACTCAGCGTGCCCCCACTGGTTCCATGATTCCATTCAACCTGATCAAGTGAAGAAAGTAAAAGAGAAAAAAGTTCAAGACATAAAGACTACAGTCGACTGCCAGCAGTCCACCGTAGTCTCGGGGACTACACCCAGTGGGTGCACTCAGCGTGCCCCCACTAATCCAGACATTTCAATCGACACACGCAGTGGGTGTATGACAAGTATTAAGATTTTCAGAAAGAAAAATTGTCAGGTATCATATCCTAACAGAACAGGCGGTGGTCAACTAACCTGGACATTGCTCTGAAGAGCTAAACTTGCATCATAAGCTGCTTGGCTGGCGTCTCAGATCGCCTTCACCTGCTCCATCATGACCCCCGCCTGGCGTATGGCTTCCTTGGCAGCATCTGCTTGGTCCTCTGGGACATGGTGTGTGGAGAAGAGGGAAGGTGGATCAGCACTCGACGACGGAGGGCGGGCACTCGTCAACGGCACCGCAAAGGACACGGTAGCCCGAGCAACATTGCCCCCCTCCGAAACCAATGTTTCAGGTGCTGACGCAACCTGAGCAGTCTTTCCAGCAGACGCTTTCCTGTTCCTCCTTTGCCTCAGTGGCTCCTCATCGTCATCGTCAGGGAGATCAATGATAATGCTAGGTGGAGCTATAGAAAAGGTTCAAAGTTAAAAATGAAGATCCGATCGACCGAAAGTGAAACTGCACAGATCATACCAGGATTGGAAGTGGCAGCATCCTCCATTTCTTGATCTTCATGCATGGCTGAGGTCTCAAAAGTAGCAGCACTGCGATTTAAGAAATCAGTCGGTCAGTGATTGGGTCGACCAAGAATATATCCATGTTGGAAGAGAAAACATGAGATATGCCATTACCCAGAAACAGTCGGAATCTCCATCCTCATCTTTGGTAGAGCCTTCGCCGATTTTGTCGGTGCCGCTTGGGGTTGCTTCGACGCTTTCTCAGTCGGCACCGGAGAAGTCGTCCGAGGGCGTTTGGTCGACTGCCCAGCAGGCACGGCTCCCTTGCTACGCTCGACTGCAGGGTCATGGGTGAGCTTGGACCGTCTTTCAGTACGAGGAGGCTCGACTACCTCCTCCTCTTCCTCCTCCTCTTCCTCATCAGAGCTAGCATCTTCTTCACCCTTGTCGCCGTCCGACTCCCACTCCTCCTGGCTTTCACCTCCACTTCCTTCTTCTTCCTCGGTCCATTCTTGCGCCCCGTTGGGCATCGACTACATCTCGGTAGTGATCTGGAAGACAACAAACAAGATAAAGGTCAGTCAACCGAATTGCAGCAAAGTGGAATGAAGAAAACAGAGTCACAGTCAGAGAAATGTGGTCAGACCTTGTCTGGTTCGTAGGACTGGTCGAGTGGCGGGATCCTCCTGGCTCCGCGAGGATTATCCCTGTTCCCTGTGATGGCGGTCATCCACCTCTCCAAAGTGGCATAGTCGACCTCCTCCGGGTGGACCCGACTGGTGTCTTCAGTACCAGAGTACAACCACATCGGATGGCCCCGATATTGAAGTGGCTGAATGCGCCGTCGAAGGAAAACCTCTAGAAGATCCATGCCCGTCACTCCATCGCGAATGAGCTGGACCACGCGCTCCATCAACATCCTAATCTGAGCCTTCTCCTCCGGAAGCACCTTCAAAGAAGATGACTTGTTCACTTTGTCCATGGAGAACGGGGGGAGGCCAGTCGACTGCCCTGGTGTTGACTGGTCTTGGCAGTAGAACCAGGTCGACTGCCACCCTCGAACTGACTCGGGAAGGGTCATGGCTGGAAAGGCACTCTTACTCCTCATCTGAACTCCAAGACCCCCACACATCTGGATTACTTGGGTTCTCTCGTCACTCGGGCTAGCCTTTTTCACCGTCTGAGAGCGACAGGTGAAATGTGTTTGAAAAGGCCCCAGTGCGGCCGACAACCCAAGAAGTTTTCGCACAAAGACACGAAAGCGGTGAGGTAGGCAATGGAGTTGGGTGTGAAGTGATGGAGTTGTGCCCCAAAGAAGTTCAGAAACCCTCGAAAGAAAAGATTCGGCGGCAGAGAAAAACCGCAATCTACATGGGTGGCTAAGAGGACGCACTCACCCTCCTGAGGCTGCGGCTACCACTCCTTCCCCGGAAGCCTTGCTGACCCATGGGGGATCAGTCCTTCGTTGGCCAGGTCGTCGAGGTCCTTCTGGGTGATGGTCGAGCGGATCCAGTCTCCCTGGATCCAGCCTTGCGGCAGGCCGGACCGCGACGAGGATTCGCCCCGACTAGTCGCTCTCCCCTTCGCCTTCGCCGTTGCCTTCTTCGCCCGCTCCAAAGCCGTCGTCTTTTCCTTCACCATCGTCGCCGGCGAGGCGCGCAAGGAGCAGCTGGGCGGACGTGGAAGCGAGCGCAGCGGGCGAGTTCGAGGAAGAGGGAGAGGGGAATAAGGGCGCACTGTTCGAAAAAAACCCGTCCGGTGCCTTATGTGAAGCCTCTTCCGAGTGGCTGACTAGTAGGCCCGGACGATCCTGTCAAATCCCGCGACAAGCGTGCACGCGATACGTGGCGAAAAAGATGGCGCAGAGATCGAGGCATCTTTACCTTATCCCATCCGAGTACCGCGGCCTCCTCTGCTTCACGCGCTTCCCGAAATTCGGATCCCGTCAAATCCGCGGATACCAAAGCAACCTGTCAGACAGCATATTTCCTCCGATCCGTCGCCCGAAAATCTCCAAGTTCGTAAAGTTCACTCGGCAGATGCAAAGAATGGATCAAGGCGACTGAAAGAGAAGTTGACGCCATCACTAAAAAGTCATTGATCCAGAGTAAGACACTCTCGCAGCACGAAAAGCAGTTCGGAAGAATTCTCAACTCCTTCCTCACTCAAACCTCGATCCATTCGGGGGCTAATGATGAAGCCATGTACCTAGGGTAGGGTCATGGACCTGTCCAAGGTACCCTCCCCAAGGACATCTCTAGAAAAAACTGTCTTTCAGTCGACCCGGAAGGATTCCACTGGACGGACTCGAAGACACTCGACCATGAAGACTCACTCGACCACCAAGAGATCTAGGGTCACTCCGCATCCAAACGGTCTGTTGTTAAGTAGTCTTTATGGCCATGATATCAGTTTATGTAAGACGTTACCAGTAACGCCAGGTCTTTATGTACATTGAACCCTCCGCTACGTGGACTGGCTGGGGTCCTGGCGCACTCTATATAAGCCATCCCCCTCCACAGGCAGAAGGGTTCGCACTCCTGTAACTCACACGCATATAATCCAGTCGACCGCCTCCGGGCACCGAGACGTAGGGTTGTTACTTCTTCCGAGAAGGGCCTGAAGTCGTAAAACTCTTACGTGTACAACTACTCCATAGGTAGGATCTTCCCTCTCCTTTAGTTCCCCCTACACTACACACACAATTCATGGGTGCAAGCATGAATATGCAGGTCTAGCATACTGCATGCAAGGTCGATTGATTCCAGATTCAATCACGATTCACACCCATCAATCCATGTCAATCCTTGGGTATATTGCCATCATCCAATCTAATCCTGGTTGGTTGCCAACAGTCTTATCTTACACACCAAAGAGCACTGGTTGGACTCTGAACGAGTCCGGTCTTTGTCAGCCTTGACCGTCGACCCAGCCAGAGAAGCCTACTGTTCTCCGACAGAGGCTTACAGAAAAGAACACAAGGTCCCTTAGCTGTGCACGCAGCACTGTCACTGCCGTCTGATACTTTTCTGCACGGCAACAAACTGGAAACGGACACAGGTATATCTTTCAGACTTAAAAATAGTCCGTTAAGAACTTGAGAAAATGGAGCTTCTAGTCCGGCACACACACAAAAAAAAAACTAGACCAATAATAATCTTAGCACACCAGCAATTGGATTGGAAATTAGGATGTCTTAGTTTATTTAACAGCAGCCGCGGCAACATGCAGATTTCTGGGCTCTGTCTGGTCATACCGTTTCTATGACTCTATAGGTCATTTAAAAGTACGTATGTATGACGAGTCAAACATTTCGGGTTTGACTAACGCTGATATAGAGAAGCATATACTTTTATAATGTAATGATCTTTATACCAAAGCATGACATTGTAGACTGCGCCCATGTTCTAAAGGACTTTTCTTTTAGAGACTGAAGCATTTAGCTGAGAATACATAGAACGAGCAAAATCAAGCATTTGGCCTGCATGAACCTATATGAAACGCGAAAACAAAACGACATAGTTGATCATATTTTTCTACACAAAATATAAGCATTTTTGATGAATCACAATTCACCCCCGTTGGAAATATTGCTCAAAGGTGTTGCAAGATAACGGTCCTAGCATCCCTTGCCAAAGGTTATCAGTCATGGTGAATGAAGTGATTTGAACATCACAAAACTACATTAAAATGAAAAGGAGAAACTGAAAAGATAAAGAAGATAACTTGTGCACTTGATGAAACTCTGTAGGACCAAAGAAGTAAAAGCTCACGTTATCGAAAGGCATCACAAATTGCGACCTTACAAATTGCAACATCGCTTGTCTGCTTACCAGTGATCCATTGGCAGGTTATCATGAGCCTATGCAAGTCAACAAATGTCGTTGGCATCGTCGGGAGACCTTACTGATACGAGACAATATTGTACAGACATCTCACGAGTGTATCTAGTTTCATCAATGTGAGGTGTTTTGCCAATACCATCAAAGGGTTTTGCAAAACCAATATCCCACCAAACAACACGACCCTTGACCAACAACTCCACTGTACGGACGACCCTAGTCACTTTCTAAGGTGAGCTTAGCCATATGCATCGTCGAAGGCTGCAATTAACCTAGACTATATCAAGAGCATGATAGTCACTACATCACCATCTACCATCACCAAATATCTTGGAATTGGGCTGAGCTTTGGGGGCAAAGCGAAGAACCGACGATAGAGACCACACGATCAACATGAGGGCACCAACCGCGGTGTCGCCCATTGCTGCCGACGACCCCCTGCAATCCACACGGTGCTGAGGAGCGAGGATCTGTCAGGACCGTTTTTTCAATAAAACTTTTATTGAGAAACCGACCCTTTTATCGGACCAGTATAGGAAAATCTTCCTTGCTAGTAGACAAATCCTTGATACAGAAATCCAGTAGTACTAAATATTATACAAGGTTGAGCTGAGACTGCTCAACAATCTATTACAAGCACGCTGATATTATACAGAAAGGCGGATATGACACAAGGGGTATGGTGGCATAACTACTGACTCGTAATAAAAGTGGTGGTGGATATGTCACAGTGACGTGAGTGACATGACTCCTAAATCTTACAGCTCATCGAGTGTCGGAGTGAGGCTCGATGATCTTATTCGGATAGCGAAAGCGTATATGATACAAGTGACCAATTCCAGGATCGCACGGGACTGACTGGGACTCCTCTAGGCGTCGGACTCGCTATCGTACTCTTCATCCATAAGATCGCCTTCGTCAACATCTGGCAAAATCAACAAGCCAGGTGAGTACTTTGAATGTACACGCAAGACAGTTTGGACATAAGATATAACAAATGTAGACATGATGCACATGAGCAGATTAGTAATGCACACTCAAATAATAAATTTGCACGGCAGGTTAAATAAAAAGGAAGTCAGGCGGTAGTCCTTCCGAAATCCCAATAAAATAATTGAAGACCGATCAGGTGTCTGAAGCGACGCCTCGAAAGGTAAAAATAAATTAACATGCCGCAGTCGGGCGTCTGAGCGACACCACATAAAGGGCTTATATTGAAATGTAAATGACAGTGCGTGCCAAAGTCGGACGTCTACGCGACATCTCGAAAAGGGCTTATAACAAAAGTAATTAACATGGATGCCACAGTCGGACGTCTGAGCGACATCACATAAAGGGCTTATAACAAAAATAAACAACAAGAATGCCACAGTCGGACGTCTGAGCGACATCACATAAAGGACTTATAACAAAAATAAACAACAAGAATGCCACAGTCAGACGTCTGAGCGACATCACATAAAGGGCTTATATTTCACCATTCGAATTCAAGTAGCTCATGAATTTAAATCATCCCAAGAAAATACTCAGTAATAATAAACAGGTTAGTCCATCCACAGGAATAACATTCAGCCGGGTTTACCACTCATGTTTGTTCACCGGAGATTGTCACTGAAACCGACACTGAGACTGACACTGATATGTTGATCACAGTCCTTGACCGTGGACACGGTTACTCGGATGGTTTTGACTCTGCAGAGTTTGTACTCCTTACCCACAGTCAACGGATTTCCGTAGTCACAAAGGACTAGTTCTGTTTACGGTATTTTAGAAGAAACTCATCTAACCAGTACACACCCATTCCACATCCCGCTGCCAGGAATCACCCTAGACAACGTTCAAGAAAAACTTTGAGACGGGTAGGCCACAACCTCGAGTAGCATGGGATCAAATTTATATCGCGCGCTCTAAGGGATGCCCCCCTCTCGGTCCCAACCGGAAACACCCATGCCCCCTGACCATGACGGGCTTTAATCCAGGGCCATGGAACCCTCATCACGGCCCCTCTATTTGGTGTGTACGAGGAAAGAGGTTTGCAACTGACTAGACCGCATTCTTAATAGAAGACATGTGGCATCACGAAAAAGGGGACGAACGGGAACATGACTTGATCCACGTTAATACTAGAGTTAAACGGTTGACATAAGTCTGGCATGCTTCAACAATACCAGCTTGCAACCTATCATGCCACCACATGATCAGGTTATATCTCCATCATATAAACTCATCGAATTTCGAAGCTCACTTGTATCTTGCTTTGCATGCAATATAACATTTGCTAATGCTAATATGAACATGCCATGAGAAACTACTCAAGTAAACATGCAAGACACTCATCATATCAAAGGTTCAAACATTCTTGCCTGGTTCGGAGTAGTCGGAGTCTAGCTTGGCGAAGTTTGCGGTCCCGTCACCTCCTCCGGTATCTACGATATAAAGAAATCGCATACTAACGTAAATACCGTGTGTGCATAAAACTTGTTCCAAATATTTTTCAAATAAATATGATAAAAAATTAGACAGAAAAATAAAGATGGCAGAAAAAGAATCAAGTCCAAATCATCTTTTATTTAAAAGTTATTAAGGTTTTAGTCGAGGGACTCATCTATAATGAAACGGAAAGTTTCCAGGGGGTAGTTTATAAAAAGACAGAAAACGTTTCAGTTAAAAATGTATTTTGCCCGAAGGCGTTTTCAGAAAACGTTTCGAAAAGAAGAAAAAGCTGACGAGGGGGTCCCACCCGTCAGGTTTGAATTTCAAACACAGAGTGCACCGGCGCCCGAGGACCGCGGTGGTCACCGGCGTCGATCCACGGCGAGGTAGGGGGAGTGGATGGTACCTATGGACTCACGGTGCTCTCCCGCGTCTGTGGGTGGTGGAGTTGGTCGTTGGCGAGCACCACATCGACGGCGGCCTTCACTCCGACGGACGGTGGTTCGGGTGGTGGTGGATCTCGTCGAGGAGAGCTGCAGGCGCCAAATTGGGGCTAGGGTCAGAAGAGTGGGTGCACTAGGAGGTTGCTGACGCGGTTTGGGAGGCGGAGGTGCCCTCACCGGAGAGAATCATGCCGGAGCCCAAAGTGGATCGGGGTGGCCGGAGTCGGGGAAGAAGACCTCCTCGAGGCCCTCCTAGTGGTTGGGCGTGGTTCTGGTGAGGTGGAGGGGTGATGCCTGGTCGAAGGCGAGCTCGGGGTCGCTATTTATAGCGGGCCAAGGCGGTTGCCGAGAACGGGATAACTCCGGCGAGTGATTACGGCGAGGCAGTGGTCGGGCATGTGGTTTAGGTGTCGGGGCAGCTACGGATTGGATCACTGGCTTCATCCCATTGCTAAACTTGGCCAGACTTGGGCGACACTCCAAGTTCTCGACGGAACGGCCTCGCAGGCACGTCGGCGGCAGGGAGCGCGCCCTGTGCTTCTCAGGCCACGGCAACGGTGCCGCAGCGTGCACAGGGGAGGGGATGGCCACGCGGAGGCTTCTGGTGGCTTGGGCGGTGCTGGACGGCGCCAAAAGGCAGGGCTGGCCCCTGCTGGCCGCCACGGGTGGTTCTGCCACCGCAGAAGATGCTAGTGCTGGCGAGACACGTCGCCACCGACGCTTGCGCCCGTCCAAACGATCGCGCGGCGCACTGGATAAGGAGAAGGAGCAGGGAGCAAGGCGCCATCGTGCACACTGGTGAGATTGACGCTACGGTTCTGAAGAAACGACACTGACGACAGAATTGCATCACTGAATCTCTGAACTTTCTGAATTTTGATAGAAACAGTGCACGCCAGGTGTTCGATGAAATGTTTTTGGCATGTGGAAAATTTTTCTGGAGTTGATCCTTGGTTAGGTGACCTCTCAATGCATCTAGGGGCTGCCTGATTTATCTCAGATTTTTAGGAGAAGAAAAACTATGGATTTCACCAAAAATGGCAAATCTGGTCCAAACTTGCAGCAAGCAAGTTTTGAAAAATTTGAATTGTGGACTAGTGGATCTTGATGGATCTAGGTTGACGGTACTAAGGACTGGCCATAGGAGTTTATTTGGGACCAAAACTCAAAAGGAATCTTGTAGTTCCTTTGTAAGTCACCTAGGTCCAAAATAAAAGACAGCAATTGTTTCGAGGATAAAATAAATAGAATAAAAATCAAAAATGGGTTGGAACTTGTTGGAGTTGGATATTTGACTTGACCCAAAGTAGGGAGTGAATTTGCAACCTAGGTCAAGGCAAGAGAAAATTTTTGAATGGGGAAGAATCAATCCATAAGTCATAGGGATATTTTATTTTTTAAAATAAAAGAAATATGAAGAAAACCCAAGATTCTCTGTGTTGACTCAACACATGTTGAAAAACCCTCAAGACCAAAATCAATATTGAGAAGGTCTCATAAAAAAATATTTGTCATAAAAAGGATTTGAGAAGAAGAGTCCTTCTTTAAAAAAATCAATAACCTCCTTTAAATCAAATAAAGATTTTTAAAAACCAAATCAAAAAATTTTGGAGTGTTACAACACCTACCCCCTTAGGAAAAATCTCGTCCCCGAGATTTCAGCTGATCCTCAAAGAGGTGTGGGTACTCTATCCGAAGAAAATCCTCTCTTTCCCATGTTGCTTCGTCCTCGGTGTGATTGCTCCAGTGAACTTTGAAAAACTTAATTGTTTTCTGACGGGTTCTCCTTTCAGACTCCTCCAATATTTTTATTGGACGTTCCCTGTAGGTGAGGTCTGGTTGCACGTCAATGTCCTCATGAGATACATGCTTCTCTGGGTTGCTTACACATTTCCTCAACTGTGAGACGTGGTACACGTCGTGGACGTCTGACAACTCTTCGGGTAGGTCTAGATGGTAGGCTACTGTGACTCTTCTCGCAACTACACAGAAAGGTTCGATAAATCTTGGTGCTAGCTTACCTTTAACTTTGAACTGTTGCAGGCCCCTCATAGGAGATACTCGTAGGTACACATATTCACCGGGTTCAAAGCTGACTTCCCGATGTTTTCGATCGTAATAACTCTTTTGTCGGCTTTGAGATGTCTTGAGTCGGTCCCTAATTAGCCTAACTTTCTTCTCAGCTTCTTTGAGCATGTCTGGGCTGAAGATACGACTGTCTCCTGTTTCTGACCAATTTAATGGAGTACGACATCTCCGCCCGTACAAGGCTTCAAAAGGTGCCATTTGTAAGCTGGCTTGGTAACTGTTGTTGTATGCGAACTCGGCATATGGCAAGCTTTCTTCCTGAAAGTGCTAGTTATCGACTAGAGGGGGATGAATAGGCGATTTTTATCAAAGTCTTCAAAACATGGAAGTTTCGAAGACAAACAATAGAAATGACCTAATTGATATGCAGCGGAAGATAAACTACACAAAGCAAGCCATAGTCAAGTATGCAATAGTGGTAACGTACGAAGATTAATAGCAGCTAGGTAGTAAGGATCAGGATGGAAGATAGTGTGAAGCTAATCAACAATAGTAGTCAAGCAATGAAGTCAAACAGATAAGACAGATAAGCAGTGACTTCACGAAGACAAACTCAAAGTAAAGGAGGGAAGGGATAGAACCAGTCACTTGTTGAAGACACAGGATTTGTTGGACCAGTTCCAGTTGCTGTGACAACTGTACGTCTGGTTAGGGAGGCTGAGATTCAACTCAGAAGACCGCATCTTCACCTTATTCCCCTTGAGCTAAGGACACACAGTCCTCGCCCAATCACTCTGGTAAGTCTTCAAGGTAGACTTCCAAACCTTCATAGACTTTGTTCACCGGCAATCCACAATGACTCTTGGATGCTCAGAACGCGACGCCTAACCGGCTGAAGGATACACAGTCCTCAAGTGTAATAAGTCTTCAGGTCACACAGACAGAAAGACTTCAGTGATGCCTAACACTCTTTGGCTCTGGGTGTTTGGGCTTTGTCCTCGCAAGGATTTCTCTCTCAAAGGCTTCGAGGTGGGTTGCTCTCAAAATGACAAAAGCCGTAAAATAACTCTAAGAAGCCACCAATTTATGGTGTAGGGGGTGGGCTATTTATAGCCACAAGGCAACCCGACCTGATATGTCCGAAATGACCCTGGGTCACTAAGGAACTGACCGTGTTCCAACGGTCAGATTTCAAACACACACGGCAACTTTACTTGGGCTACAAGGAAAGCTGACTCATCCAGCTCTAGATAAGATTTGCTCTCATTGTCTTCGCTCGAAGACATAGGATTTGGGTTGAGCATCACTTCAGTCACTCTGACTTAGTTCACTTGGACCCCACTTAACAGTACGGTGGTTCCTATGACTCAACAAAGAAGAAAAGGAAACAACAAAACAACTCAGTCTTCGCGCTCCATAGTCTTCACTCAATGTCTTCTCATGTCATAGACTTCAGTGTGAATATCTTCACACACCACCATTGTCTTCAATGTCTTCATACATTTTTAGGGGTCATCTCCGGTAGGTAAACCGAATCAATGAGGGACACTACCTGTGTTATCCTGCAATTCTCACAAACGCATTAGTCCCTCAACCAACTTTGTCGTCAATACTCCAAAACCAACTAGGGGTGGCACTAGATGCACTTACAATCTCCCCCTTTTTGGTGATTGATGACAAACTGGTTGAAGTTTTCAACGGGAATAAAGTATGTGAAATTGCAAAGGATAGGGTATTGTCTTCATAAGAGGCAAGGGCTCCCCCTGAAGATGTGCATATAAGTAATTTGCTTTTGGAATGCAAATGCACATGGCAGGTTGTACTTGTGGAGATCCTCTTCAACTTATGAAGATAATTCATCATGCATGAAATGATATAACTTAAAGAATGACATGCATAATGGAAAATGGACGTCTGCAGAATGATCTAAGTGTGGAAGTTATCATTGCACGTGGAAATGTAAATAAGTAGCAGACGACCATCAAGTTTAAGTGTTACAACTCAACGAACGAAGTGTATCAAAAGCAAGAGTTGTAAGCACTAGGCAAAAATATAAAGCAACCGCCCTTATGAACCCGCTTGAAGACTATCAAACTCATACGCTTCTCCCCCTTTTGTCAGTAATGACCAAAAAGGTTTGAAGACATAGAGAATCTACTCGTCCTCATGAGGAGTAGTTGAGGCAGCAGGGTTGTCGTTGTCGTTTGGCGGTGCAGACGAACTTGGTGCAGTGTCGATGCGTGCAGATGTAGGGGGTGGTTAAGTGGCATCGTCTTCATCATCGATCACATTGGCATTGACCGTTGTCACGGAGGAAGAATAGTCAGATTCTTCAAGAGACGGAGTTCTTTGTAGGACAGCATTCTGTGGAGGAGTGGAGTCAAACTTGAATCTTTCAGTGAAGCCATCGTCTTGAAGATCAGCTTCAGCACTAAGCAGGGTCAAACTCTTCCATGATCGCCGACAAGTTTCATGAGTGACAAAAGCATTCTTGGTGGCAAGGTTTCGAATGCGATTTACATCCACCAAGAGGCTTTGCATCTAACGCTTGAGCCAAATGATGCTTATCTTGCTTCTGATGCAGGGCCACAAGAAGTTCTCAGTCATTGAGGACCCGAGAGCGCTTCCGAGGCCTTTGAGCAATGGTGCTCGCAGTGGCTTCAGTTGATGCACGATGAGGCAGACGAATATTTCCAGCCATCGGATAGACACGCGTGACAGCTTGGACTCCTTCCATAGGCTGAGTGAAGCTTTGATGTTCAGCATTCTGAAGAAAAAGAGGCTTCTTGGCAGGTTCAGGGTATATGGCTTCAACTGACATATCAACCTCTGGTAAGAAGATCACATGATTGCGAGCAGATGGTTGATAGTTGACTGCAGAGTGTTGCTTGATGAGGCGCATGACCCATGGAGCATAGAACTTCATTCCGAAAAGGTCAGATCCAAATGCAGCCAGTTACCTGATGAAGAAATCTTGCGCATTGAAGCTGATGCCATTGAGGATGTAAAAGACCAATGTCTTCATGGCTCCTTCAAGTTTTGCAGCTGATGAATGTCCTTTGATCGGTCATAGAGTCCACCTGATGATATGATATATAGTGCGCGGCAGATACTCAAGGTCATCAACAAAGAACTCCTTTGGATATTCAGCATCACGTGGCAAAGGCTTCATCATGCTCAACATCTGGCTCATATTGGGTTCAGGCTTATGGAAGATGCTCTCCAGTGCATTGCGGTGGTTTTGACAACCAGGTTCATATAGCTCTCCGGGAGTGGATAGGCCTGTAAGCTCAATGATGTCAAGAGCTTTGGCTTCATGATGAACATTTCCTGTCATCCACTCAAGAACCCATGTCTTCGTATCTCTGTTATAACCGCAAATGTGGAGTGTAGCATAGAATTGAAGCAATAGCTCTTCATTCCAATGTTCTTTGTCTGTGACAAAGCTGAGCAGACCAGCATCACGAAAGCAGTCAAGTGCTTCTTCTAAGCATGGCAGTCCAGCAATGGCTTCAGTGTCGAGGTGCATATGAGGGAAAATGCGCCCTTGATCATACAGAACACAGGAGTAATAGCTTCGCTGCTTATGACTCCAGAACCGATCTGATGATATTCTTGGCTTCGTGTAGGGGTTCTTTCAGCTGTCAAAGAATGTGTTGTGGCTCTTGAAGCCATTTGGATTGAAAGACCCGACAGATGTGGCAGTAGCTGGAAACCTTGGTAGTCTTGCCTTTGGCTTCTGAACCTGAGGCCTATGCTAAATGTGATAGTCAAACTGAGGACCAGAGACAGGAGGCGGAGGGATCAGAACGGGCCATCTTACTGTGATTAGCCCGCCATAGTTGTATGCTTGCTCGATTGTATAGGGCCTTGGTGGCTGAACAGGAGCAGTGGCAGCAACAATGGCTTCGGGCTGCACATCAGAAGCTTCAGGAGCATTTTTAGTATTGGCTTCTGGTATGGGGCTTGGGACAGGCTCCACATTAGCTTCAGCCATGACTATGTCATCGGCTTCATTGGTGTTGGTGGTGGCAGCCTCAAGGTTTTCAACCTCCACATGCTGAGCTGGAGGGTCAGGCACAGACACGTTCACATCATGAACAACTTCTTCAGGAATGGGGGGTGTAGGGACACGTTCTTCTTGACGTTCGTCATCGGCTGATGCAGCCGGATTGTCTTCAGCAGCTGGTGCTTCAGACTCGGAGACATTCACAGAAGGAGTGGCTTCTGAAAACACTTGACGTGCAACAGGTTGATGGTGCACTTCTCCTTCTGGAACGCTCGGAAGAGGGGCTTGAGGCCTTGGTCCTTTGTGAAGCCTTTGTAGTACAGGCGACGCTTTTGGGGATGGAGTGGGCAGGTCCTCATCCTCTTCAACTTGCAAGGATGGTGTGGCTTGTTGTTGTTGGGGCGTGCTGGGGGAGTCTTGTTCTTGCGAGCGATCAGCCCATGAAGCATCCTGAGCAATTGGCGTCAGAGGACGACCAATGCTGATGATTTCGCTGTTTGTACGAACAGGCGATGATACCACATTGTATTCAATTTGAGGAAGAACTTCATCATCTTCAACATTGTCATGTTGACCAATGTCTTCAGCAGTGATGGGATCAACTGCTGGAATCTCTTCAGCTTCAGGAGCCTCTGTGGAAGCAGGCTCGTGAATAGTCATGTGAAGTTCTTGGGATGCATATGTAGGACGAACCACTGAGATGGGTTCAACAACAAGGGGCTCTGTGGGAGCAGCCCGACTCTTCTTGGTCTTGCGCTTCTTCTTGGAGGGAGCAGCATCAGAGGCTTCTGAGGTTTTCCGTTTTCTGGCTTCAGCCTCTGCAGCCCTCGTCTTCTTCTGTTCTGAAGCGGTTGACGTGACTTTTGGCTTCGAGCCAATCATGCTGCTTGGGAAGACAATGCGAGGTTCATCTGGCCTTGAAGGTGCAGATTGGACAGTCGATTTCTTCTTCTTTGCATCCATCCTGGGGTCGATGCCAGGACGTCCAAGAGCCTTGCGCTTTTCAGCCTCATTGTAGGCAAGCACACACTTGTCAGCCAGATTTTTCATGCGCTCTCTGGAGCCTCGAGCTTCTTCACGCTTCTTGTGAAAGGCTTCTTTGATCTTGTGAAGCATGATCTTCAAATTCTTGACATCTTGCACGTTGAGCGTGGCCACATTTTTCTTGAACTGAGCCTTTTCATAGTCAATCTTGTGCTTCAGTTCGACGATGCGCTGAGCAATAGCTAGATCAGAAGCAATGGCGCCATTGAAGGCGACGCTGAGGCCAATTGGAAGTTGCAGATCATCAAAGCTGAGATTTGGTGTGTCAAACCACTCATCAATGAAGTTATGGATGATTGCCATGTCAAAGAGAGGCAAGTTGTTGAAGATCTTTGCTTCTTCCTTGCTCTTGATCAGTTGCTCAAGAGCATCATCTGCAAGATCGTCATCGCTGGACAGATCAATGTGCTCTTCACGCAAAATAGCAGCAGGAGTCAAAGCCTGATCAGTACTCTTGATGATTTTCTTTTTCTTCTCCGTCTTCTTGGAGATGCGGGAAAGATCTTCAGAATGCACACTGGCTTCAGGAGGTGCAGTGGCCAGTGGCTTCACACGAGAAGCTTTTGGAGGTGCAGCTGATGATGAAGCCTTAATCTTCTTTGGCTTCTACGGCCTTGGAGGAGGAGCTGGGGCTTCATCAGAATCAGCATCATTGTTAGAATGATCCACTTTGGCACCTTGTACCAAGATGTAGGAGATGAGGCCATCAAGGTTTGCAAAGGGGCCAATTCTATTTTCTTCAGCTTCACGTGTGCCATCATCACGGGAGGCAGAGGGACCAGGATTAAAGTCTAATCCCCATGACTTCTTGTTTTCCTTCGCCGAAGCCTTAGCAAACTGGAAGTTGCGCTTGAAGAGATTGTTGTCACGACACCAGAGCAATGATGATGGGTTGGCTTCTTCAGGCTGTGGTCCACGGACCATGCAAGGATAGAATTCTTGCGCAATTGCTTCAGCTTTGTTCTTGGGGGGAGGAACGCCTCGATAGAGAATATCACCCCAAGGGCTCTTGATAGCATTCTTCTCAGCGTACTCCTGGGTCACGAACTTGTACTTGAACCATTGTTCAGCCCAATAGCGTCGAATCCATTGGATTCGAGTCTTGCGCTGATTGTAATCTTCTTCAGGATCTGTTTTGTAGATTTCTACAAGTTCATCAGGCAGATCCTTTGAAGTTCCCCCACGACGCTGTCTGCCACCCTTCCTGACAGATTTCTCTGCAGCCATGAACTTCAAACTGAACGGTTTCAATATGTTCAAAGGCTTCAAATGCTTTCGCTTTCTTGTCAGACAGGAACTGGCTTCAGGAGAATCAATGTGTTGCTGTAAGAATTCATTGTCGTCGGGACCAAGATGATGTTGGGCTAGCATTGGCATCGTGTAACCTCTGCAATCTTGCATGCCGAACTTCTTCAGGCAGTCTTTGAGATATTTTTCTTGAGATATGAAGATGCCATTTCTTTGCTGACGAATTTGAAGACCAAGGAAGAACTTCAGCTCACCCATCATGGACATCTGATATTGCTCTTGCATCATGTATCCAAACTCATCACTATACTTCTGGTTGGTGCAGCCGAAGATTATGTCATCCACATATATTTGGCACACAAACAGTTCACCATCATATGTCTTCGTGAAGAGCCTGGGATCTAGGGATCCTGGTTTGAAGCCTTTTCTCTTCAGGAAGTCTTTGATTCTATCATACCAGGCGCGAGGAGCTTGTTTGAGGCCATACAGTGCTTTGTTTAGTTTGTACACCATATCAGGATGTTTTGGATCTTCAAAGCCAGGTGGTTGAGCAACATACACTTCTTCTTCAATCTTGCCATTGAGGAAAGCACTTTTCACATCCATTTGATATAGCAAGATGTTGTGGTGATTATCATAGGCTAGAAGTATGTGAATAGCTTCAATCCTAGCCACAGGAGCAAAAGTTTCATCAAAGTCAATTCCTTCAACTTGAGTATATCCTTGTGCTACTAGACGAGCTTTGTTTCTAATGACTTGACCATGCTCATCTTGCTTGTTCCGATATATCCATTTAGTGCCAATAATGTTATGCTTGCGAGGGTCAGGGCGCTTGACAAGTTCCCAAACATTATTCAGCTTGAACTGTTGAAGCTCTTCTTGCATGGCTTGAATCCATTCAGGTTCCATAAAGGCTTCAGCAACTTTCTTGGGTTCAGATATTGATACAAATGAAAAATGCCCACAGAAATTTGCTAATGGTGTTTCTCTTGAGCGAGTAAGCGGACCAGTGCGTTGATGCTATCAATTATCTTCTCAATTTGTACTTCATTTGCAACACGAGGATGAACTGGACGAAGACCTTGCTCATGTAGATCATTGTCATCATTGGAAGGATTGTCTTCGGTCTAAGCATTGTCTTCAGGTTGGTTTGGTGCAGAAATGATGAGTTCCTCTTCAGGCTGTGCTTCAGAGGGCATGATTTCACCAGTTCCCATCAGCTTGATAGATTCACTGGAAGGAGCTTCATCAAGTGTGCTTGGCAGGAGCTCACGTTGTGAACCATTGGTTTCATCAAATCGCACATCCACTGTTTCAACGATTTTGTAGTGGAAGAGGTTGAATACTCTGTAAGAGTGTGAATCCTTTCCATAGCCAAGCATGAAGCCTTCGTGAGCTTTGGGTTCAAATTTTGACTTGTGATGGGGATCCTTGATCCAGCACCTAGCTCCAAAGACTCTGAAGTAGCTGACATTTGGCTTCTTGCCAGTAAGGAGCTCATAGGATGTTTTGCCCAGAAGCTTATGGATGTAGACACGGTTGATGATGTGACAAGCTGTATCAATGGCTTCAGGCCAGAATTTTCTTGGTGTCTTGTACTCGTCAAGCATTGTTCGAGCCATCTCAATGAGGGTTCTGTTCTTGCGCTCAACAATGCCATTTTGCTGAGGTGTATATGGAGCAGAAAATTCATGAGTGATTCCCATTGTATCCAGATAGAGATCAAGGCCGATGTTCTTGAATTCAGTGCCGTTATCACTTCTGATATGCTTGATCTTGACGCCATAATTGTTCATTGCTCGATTGGCGAATCGTTTGAAGACATCTTGTACTTCAGTCTTGTAGAGAATTATGTACACCCATGTATATCTTGAGTAGTCATCAACAATGACGAAGCCATAGAGACACGCCGTTGTTGTGAGGGTGGAGTAGTGAGTAGGGCCAAATAAGTCCATGTGCAACAGCTCAAAGGGTTGAGATGTTGTCATGATTGTCTTCGAGGGGTGCTTGGCCCTCGTCATCTTTCCAGCTTCGCAGGCACCACACAAATGATCTTTCTTGAACTTGACACCTTCGATGCCTATGACATGCTTCTTCTTGACGAGAGTGTGTAAGTTCCTCATGCCAGCATGCCCCAGCCTTTGATGCCAGAGCCAGCATTCTGAAGCTTTTGCAAGAAGACATACGGCAAGTTGTGGACCTGCTGAGAAATCTACCATGTATAGATCACCTTTCCTATACCCTTCAAAGACTAGAGACTTGTCAGATTCCATTAGTACAAGGCAACGATATTTTCCAAATATCACAATCATGTTTAAGTCACAAAGCATTGAGACAGACATTAAGTTGAATCCAAGGGATTGAACAAGCATCACTTTATCCATGTGTTGATCCTTTGAGATTGCAACTCTACCTAGACCCAATACCTTGCCTTTACCAGTGTCAGCAAATGTGATTTGACTCTTGTCTGATGGACATAAGGTTGAGTCCATGAGGAGCTTCGATCACCAGTCATATGATTAGTGCATCCGCTGTCCATAATCCATTCTAAAGCACGAGGTGTCATACCCTATAGTGCAGCTAGGAGGATAGGCTTCACAAGGTATGTTGTGAAGCATAAGCATTTGACGCACACTTGGATTATCACAGCTTAGATGAAAGTTAGCACACGGTATGACAGGTAAGTGATTCATATGTGGAATATATAGTAAGTCATTTTATCATGCGTCCCTTTGTGTTTTAGGTCCCCAGCAATAATATCGGACACCTTTGATTGCTGGCTGGAGACCATGTTCTGCAAAAGAGAGTTAGTTCTTCTTCACCACCCACATCTTTAGGGGTGGCTTAGAAGCAATGAGTCTAAGTGCAGCATCTGAGAATTTCGGCTTTGGAGCCCTAGAAAATAGCCTTGCAGGAGATGAATGATACTCATATGAATAAGCAAAAAAGTTCTTAGTACTATGAACATAGCGGTTTGAAGACACACGCTCATATTCATAAGCTTGAGTATGATTTCCCTGCAAAACATTGGTGTTAGGGTGACTCAGGTGAGTCCTGTTTCCGTATGAAGCCGTTGGACCATGTGACGCCTTTGGTCTGGGGTTTGTCTTCTTCCCTGGTGGTGTCATGACAACATTCACAGGAAGATTCTCAAGACAGCTTTTAGGAACCCAGATCTTCTTCATTGGCGGTCCATTCCTGCAGTTAGTACCAATATACCTGGCAAACACTTCACCATTCTGATTTTTGAACAGTTTATAGTTTGCATCAAAGGATTCATCAATGATAATAGGATTAGCACAGGTAAAGCCAGATAAAGTGGATGGATCCACTGAAGGTTCCTTTGCAGCAACCCATGTGGTTTTGGGATACTGCTCAGGCTTCCAGTAGGAACCATCAGCATTCATTTTCCTCTCGAACCCAACACCCTCTTTCCTAGGGTTTCGGTTCAGAATCTGCTTTTTGAGGACATCACAAAGTGTCTGATGCCCTTTCAGACTTTTATACATCCCTATTTCAAGCAATGTCTTCAACCTAGCATTTTCATCAGCAATAGTAGTGGTATCCTCAGCAGAGGGGTTAGTTACCACATCAGTAGTTGAAGACAGAGCAACAGTAGCAGAAGTGGAACATTCACCAACAGAGGCAGCGTTATCACGCTCAATGCATTTTAAACATGGTGGTTCAAATCCTTCCTGAGCGGAACTGATCTGTTGGGCGCGAAATGACTCATTCTCTTTTTGAAGATCTTCATGAGTCGCTTTCAATTTCTCAAGCTCTTGCTTCCTTTGAAGATAATCATAGGAGAGCTTTTCATAAGTGGTTGAGAGCGTCTCATGAAGAATTTCAAGTTCTTGATACTTAGCATGAAGATTTTTTATGTCTTCAACTAAGGATTGTGAACGTGTCATTTCCGCGTCCAACAGGTCATCGCTTTTGTCTAACAGTTTTTGAGTATGTTCCATAGCCCTTTGTTGTTCAGTAGCAATTTTAGCAAGTGTTTTGTAGCTTGGTTTAGATTCACAATCAGAGTCATCTTCACTTGATGTTAGAAAGTAAGCATCGCGTGATTTTACCTTGGCACCGCGTGCCATGAAGCAGTAGGTGGGAGCAGGATCGTCCTTGTCATCATCAGCGTTGGTGTGGGAGTCATTGTCTTCAGTGTTGAAGATGGACTTGGCAACGTAGGCTGTGGTTAGAGCCAGACTTGCAACGCCAGAGTCGGACTCAGCTTCAAATTCCACCTCTGCCTCCTCAGAAGCAGACTCCTCCTCTGAATCCATTTCCTTGCCAACAAAAGCACGAGCCTTGCCAGATGAGCTCTTCTTATGAGATGAAGACTTTGATGTGGACTTGGAAGAAGACTTTGATGATTTCTTCTTCTTCTTGTCATCAGAGTCATATTCCTTGCTCTTCTTCTTCTTCTTCTTCTTGTCCCACTGAGGACACTCAAAGATGTAGTGCCCAGGCTTCTTACACTTGTGACATGTTCTCTTCTTGTTGTCTTGAGTGGAAGCTTCATCATTTCTTGAACTGGATCATGAAGACTTTCTGAAGCCCTTCTTCTTGGTGAATCTCTGGAACTTCTTCACAAGCATAGCAAGTTCCCTTCCAATGTCTTCAGGATCATCAGAACCGCAGTTAGATTCTTCTTCTTCAGACGAGGAAACAACTTTTGCCTTCAAGGCACGAGTTCGGCCATAGTTGGGGCCATAGATATATCTTTTCTCAGAAAGCTGGAACTCATGTGTGTTGAGCCTCTCAAGTATATCAGACGGATCCAGAGTCTTGAAGTCAGGACATTCTTGTATCATGAGGGCAAGGGTGTCAAAAGAGCTGTCAAGAGATCTCAGCAGCGACTTGACGATTTCGGGCTTGGTGATCTCAGTGGCGCCGAGAGCCTGTAGCTCATTTGTGATGTCGGTGAGGTGATCAAACGTGAGCTGGACATTTTCATTGTCGTTTCTCTTGAAGCGGTTGAAGAGGTTGCGAAGAACACTGATCCTTTGATCTCTCTGTGTAGAGACGCCTTTGTTGACCTTGGACAGCCAGTCCCAGACTAGCTTTGACGTTTCCAGAGCACTCACACGGCCATACTGTCCTTTGGTCAGATGACCACAGATGATGTTCTTTGCAGTCGAATCTAGTTGAATGAACTTCTTGACATCAGTAGGGGTGACACCTTCACCAGTTTTGGGAACGCCATTCTTGACGACATACCAGAGGTCGACATCAATGGCTTCAAGATGCATGCGCATCTTATTCTTCCAGTAAGGATATTCAGGTCCTTCAAACACGGGGCAGGCAGCGGAGACTTTGATTATCCCTACAGTCGACATAGCTAAACTCCAGGTGGTTAAACCGAATCACACAGAACAAGGGAGTATCTTGCTCTGATACCAATTGAAAGTGCTAGTTATCGACTAGAGGGGGGTGAATAGGCGATTTTTATCAAAGTCTTCAAAACATGGAAGTTTCAAAGACAAACAATAGAAATGACCTAATTGATATGCAGCAGAAGATAAACTACAGAAAGCAAGCCATAGTCAAGTATGCAATAGTGGTAACATACGAAGATTAATAGCAGCTAGGTATTAAGGATCAGGATGGAAGATAGTATGAAGCCAATCAACAATAGTAGTCAAGCAATGAAGTCAAACAGATAAGACAGATAAGCAGTGACTTCACGAAGACAAACTCAAAGTAAAGGAGGGAAGGGATAGAACCAGTCACTTGTTGAAGACACAGGATTTGTTGGACCAGTTCTAGTTGTTGTGACAACTGTACGTCTGGTTAGGGAGGCTGAGATTCAACTCAGAAGACCGCGTCTTCACCTTATTCCCCTTAAGCTAAGGACACACAGTCCTCGCCCAATCACTCTGGTAAGTCTTCAAGGTAGACTTCCGAACCTTCATAGACTTCGTTCACCGGCAATCCACAATGACTCTTGGATGCTCAGAACGCGACGCCTAACCGGCTGGAGGATACACAGTCCTCAAGTGTAATAAGTCTTCAAGACACACAGACAGAAAGACTTCAGTGATGCCTAACACTCTTTGGCTCTGGGTGTTTGGGCTTTGTCCTTGCAAGGATTTCTCTCTCAAAGGCTTCGAGGTGGGTTGCTCTCAAAACGACAAAAGCCGTAAACTAACTCTAAGCAGCCACCAATTTATGGTGTAGGGGGTGGGCTATTTATAGCCACAAGGCAACCCGACCTGATATGTCCGAAATGACCCTGGGTCACTAAGGAACTGACACGTGTTCCAACGGTCAGATTTCAAACACACACGGCAACTTTACTTGGGCTACAAGGAAAGCTGACTCATCCAGCTCTAGATAAGATTTGCTCTCATTGTCTTCGCTCGAAGACATAGGATTTGGGTTGAGAATCACTTCAGTCACTCTGACTTAGTTCACTTGGACCCCACTTAACAGTACGGTGGTTCCTATGACTCAACAAAGAAGAAAAGGAAACAACAAAACAACTCAGTCTTCGCGCTCCATAGTCTTCACTCAATGTCTTCTCATGTCATAGACTTCAGTGTGAATATCTTCACACACCATCATTGTCTTCAATGTCTTCATACATTTTTAGGGGTCATCTCCGGTAGGTAAACCGAATCAATGAGGGACACTACCTGCGTTATCCTGCAATTCTCACAAACGCATTAGTCCCTCAACCAACTTTGTCGTCAATACTCCAAACCAACTAGGGGTGGCAATAGATGCACTTACACTTCCAAACTGGTTCCATAGGTGAGAACACATGCTCTTAGCATGTCCTCTAGAATTTGGTTCACGTGTTCAGTTTGTCCATCAGTCTGGGGGTGGTATGTTGTACTGAATACCAGTTGAGTTCCCAGAGCTTGTTGTAATTGATCCCAAAATCTAGAGACAAATTGAGTGCCTCTGTCAGATATTATAGTCTTTGAAATCCCATGCAGACAAACTATATGGGAGAGATAAAGTTTGGCAAGCTTCTGAGTGGTGTGTGTCGTCTTTACTGGGATGAAATGTGCTACCTTAGTCAATCTATCTGTGATGATCCATATGGCATCATTTCCGTATCGTGACCGAGGTAGTCCAGCAATAAAATACATTCCAATTTCGTCCCATTTCCACTCAGGTATCTTGTTTGGCTGTAATAGTCCTGCTGGTTTTTGGTGCTCGGCTTTAATGCGCTGACATGAATCACAACATGCAATGAATGTGGCTATATCCCTTTTCATACCGTGCCACCAAAAAATTTCCTGAATATCCTTGTACATTTTGGTCCCTCCGGGATGGATCGAATATGGAGCGGTGTGGCATTCGGCTAGAGTTTGTTGTTTGAGGTCTTCTATATTTGGTACGCAAAGTCTGTCTCCGTACCATAATATTCCCTTATCGTGTATGACAAATTCTGAGGCCTTGCCCAAACTCACTTTTCTTTTTATGCCTTCGATGCTGGGGTGTCCATGCTGAGCCTCCTTAATTTGTTCCATTAGGGTAGGCTGTATTTCCAAATTTGACACATTGCCCTCCGTGACCATCACCAAGTTGAGTTTGGCGAACTCCTGCTGAAATTCCGGTCTCAAATTCTGTAGATTGTCGTTGCCCGAGCTGGGGTTTCGACTAAGAGCATCTGCCACTACATTCGCCTTTCACGGATGGTAGTGAATGCCAACATCATAATCTTTCACTAATTCTAACCAGCATCGTTGTCGTAAATTGAGTTCTGGTTGTGTGAAAATATATTTGAGGCTTTTATGGTCCGTATATATTTCACAACCATTCCCAAGTAAAAAGTGCCTCCACTCCATGAGTGCATGAATGACTGCTGCCAACTCCAAGTCATGAGTAGGATAATTTTCTTCATGCTTGCATAGTTTCCTGGAAGCATATGCGACTACTTTGCCTTCTTGCATTAATACGCATCCGAGACCTTTCCGGGATGTGTCACAATACACTTCAAAACTTTTGTGTATGTCTGGCACAACCAATACCGGTGTTGTTGTTAATTTCCTTTTGAGTTCTTGGAAACTTTTCTCGCAAGCTTCAGTCCATACAAATTTCTTATCCTTCTTGAGTAACTGTGTCATTGGTTTTGCTATGGTGGAGAACCCTTCAATAAACATCCGGTAATATCCATCCATTCCTAGGAAACTTTGTACATCTGTTACGTTGGTTGGTGGTTTCCAACCAAGTACGGCCTTGACTTTTTCTGGGTCTATGGCAACACCTTCTTGGGTTAATACATGGCCTAGAAAACCAACTTGCCTTGACCAAAATTCGCATTTGCTGAATTGGGCGTATAGTTGATGTTTCCTTAATTCTCCCAGTACAATCCTGAGATGTTTAGCATGCTCTTCTGGTGTCTTGGAGTATCCCAGAATATCATCAATGAACACCACAACAAATTTGTCCATAAATTTCATAAATACTTTGTTCATGAGGTGGACAAAATATGCGGGGGAGTTGGTCAGTCCAAACGGCATTACTGCAAATTCATATAGTCCGTATCTGGAGGTGAATGCTGTCTTGGGGATATCTTCTATCTGTACCTTTAATTGATGATACCCCGACCTTAAATCAATTTTTGTGAAAACCTTAGCTTGTGCGAGCTGGTCAAATAAATCGTTTATCCGTGGCATCGGATATTTGTTTTTGATGGTGACCATGTTGAGTGTTCGATGGTCGATACATAATCTCAGTGTCTCATCCTTTTTCTTGGCAAATAAAACTGGTGATCCCCAAGGTGAGGAGCTGGCTCGTATAACTCCTTTGTCCAGTAATTCTTTTATTTGCTTCTTTAATTCTACCAATTCAAAGGGTGCCATTCTATAGGGTTTCTTGTAAATGGGGGTGGTTCCAGGTGCTAGTTCAATGATGAACTCTATCTCCCGGTCTGGTGGCATGCCTGGTAGTTTTTCGGGAAATACGTTAGGGAACTCACATACCACTGGAACTTTTCTTAACTCCGAAACGTCCACCTTGTTCAACTTTGATTGCCGTGACATTGGTCTTTCTTGAGCTGCAATTTTTATCATCTTCCCGTGATGATGGGTAAGAATTACAGTCCGATTGAAGCAGTCGATAAATCCCTTGTTGGTGGTTAACCAGTCCATTCCTAGGATAACATCCAGTCCTTTATTTTCCAATACAATGAGGTTTGCCTGAAACTTTAGTCCCTCAAACTCAATAACCACACCTTGGCAGTAACTTTGAGTGATTTGCTTAATCCCGAGGGACTTGATGATCATGGATTTTTCCAAGGGAAGCATTGAAAAATCATGTTGCAAAGCAAATTTCTTTGAAATGAAGGAGTGAGCAGCTCCAGAATCAAAAAAACCGTGGCAAGTATTGTGTTGATAGGGAAAGTACCGAGTATGATATCCGAGGCATTCTGTGCTTCCTCCTTGGTCACATGGTTCAAGTGACCCTTCTTGTGATTGTTATCGGGATTGAAGTTGCTTCGCTTGGGTGTTGAATTATTGCCATTGTTGTTTGGCTTGGGGGCCGAGTTTCTTGGCTTTGGGCACTGTTTGGCATAGTGTCCTTCCTCTCCACAAGCGTAGCAAGTAACACATGGATGATATGTAAAATCCTTGTCCCTTGCATGAAGTTTTTTGTTTGGGCGTGGAACATGTTGGGGAACGTAGCAGAAATTCAAAATTTTCCTACGAGTCACCAAGATCTATCTATGGAGAGACTAGCAACAAGGGGAAGGAGAGTGCATCTACATACCCTTGTAGATCGCAAAGCGGAAGCGTTCAAGAGAACGGGGTTGAAGGAGTCGTACTCGTCGTGATCCAAATCACCGGAGATCCTAGTGCCGAACGGACGGCACCTCCGCGTTCAACACACGTGCAGCCCCGTGACGTCTCCCATGCCTTGATCCAGCAAGGAGAGAGGGAGAGGTTGGGGAAGACTCCGTCCAGCAGTAGCACAACGGCGTGGTGGTGATGGAGGAGCATGGCAATCCTGCAGGGCTTCGCCAAGCACCGCGGGAGAGGAGGAGAAAGAGAGGTAGGGCTGCGCCAACAGGAGAAGAACTTCATCTAGTGGGCTGCCCCTTTGCCTCCACTATATATAGGGGGAGAGGGGGGGCTGAGCCCCCACCTAGGGTTCCACCCCTAGGGGCGGCAGCCAGCCCTAGATCCCATATAGGGGGCGGCCAAGGGGGGAGAGGGGAAACTTGCCCCCCAAGTCAGGTGGAGGCGCCCCATCCCCAAACCCTAGGCGCCTTGGGCCCTTGTGGGGGGCACACCAGCCCACCTGGGGCTGGTCCCCTACCACACTTGGCCCATGCAGCCCTCCGGGGATGGTGGCCCCACTTGGTGGACCCCCGGGACCCTCCCGGTGGTCCCGGTACGTTACCAATAAACCCGAAACTTCTCCGGTGACCAAAACAGGACTTCCCATATATAAATCTTTACCTCCTGACCATTTTGGAACTCCTCATGACGTCCGGGATCTCATCTGGGACTCCGAACAACATTCGGTAACCACATACAAAATTCCTTTATAACCCTAGCATCATCGAACCTTAAGTGTGTAGACCCTACGGGTTCCGGAACCATGCAGACATGACCGAGACGTTATCCGGTCAATAACCAACAGCGGGATCTGGATACCCATGTTCGATCCCACATGTTCCATGATGATCTCATCGGATGAACCAGGATGTCGAAGATTCGATCAATCCCGTATACAATTCCCTTTGTCTAGCGGTATTGTACTTGCCCGAGATTCGATCATCGGTATGCCGATACCTTGTTCAATCTCGTTACTGGCAAGTCTCTTTACTCGTTCCGTAACACATCATCCCGTGATCAACCCCTTGGTCACATTGTGCACATTATGATGATGTCCTACCGAGTGGGCCCAGAGATACCTCTCCGCCATACGGAGTGACAAACCCCAGTCTCGATTCGTGCCAACCCAACACACACTTTCGGAGATACCATTAGTACACCTTTATAGCCACCCAGTTACATTGTGACGTTTGGTACACCCAAAGCATTCCTACAGTATCCGGGAGTTGCACAATCTCATGGTCTAAGGAAATGATACTTGACATTATAAAAGCTTTAGCATACGAACTACACGATCTTTGTGCTAGGCTTAGGATTGGGTCTTCTCCATCACATCATTCTCCTAATGATGTGATCCCGTTATCAATGACATCCAATGTGCATGGTCAGGAAACCATGACCATCTATTGATCAACGAGCTAGTCAACTAGAGGCTTACTAGGGACATGGTGTTGTCTATGTATCCACACATGTATCTAAGTTTCCTATCAATAGAATTATAGCATGGATAATAAACGATTCTCATGAACAAGGAAATATAATAATAATAACTAATTTATTATTGCCTCTAGGGCATATTTCCAATAGTCTCCCACTTGCACTAGAGTTAATAATCTAGTTCACATCGCCATGTGATTAACACTGATAGGTCACATCTCCATGTGACCAACATCCAAAGAGTTTACTAGTGTCACTAAACTAGTTCACATCACCATGTGATTAAGACTCAATGAGTTCTGGGGTTTGATCATGTTTTGCTTGTGAGAGAGGTTTTAGTCAACGGGTCTGCAACATTCAGATCCGTATGTACTTCGCAATTCTCTATGTCATATTGCAAATGCTGCTTCCACGCTCCACTTGGAGCTATTCCAAATGGTTGCTCCACTATACGTATCCGGTTTGCTACTCAGAGTCATTCGGATAGGTGTTAAAGCTTGCATCGACATAACCCTTTACGCCGAACTCTTTATCACCTCCATAATCGAGAAACATGTCCTTATTTTTTCCAAGGACAATTTTGACCGTTGTCCAACGATCCATTCCTGGATCACTATTGTACCCCCTTGCCAAACTCATGGCAAGGCACACTTTCGGTGCGGTACACAGCATAGCATACTATAGAGACTACGCCCGAAGCATAGGGGACGACCTTCGTCCTTTCTCTCTCTTCTATCGTGGTCAAGCTTTAACTCTTAACTTCATACCTTACAACTCAGGCAAAAACTCCTTTGACTGATCCATCTTGAACACCTTCAAGATCATGTCAAGGTATGTGCTCATTTGAAAGTACCATTTAACGTTTTTGATCTATCCTCATAGATCTTGATGCTCAATGTTCAAGTAGCTTAATCCAGGTTTTCCATTGAAAAACACTTTTCAAATAACCCTATATGCTTTCCAGAAATTCTACATCATTTCTGATCAACAATATGTCAACAACATATACTTATCAGAAATTCTATAGTGCTCCCACTCACTTCTTTGGAAATACAAGTTTCTCATAAACTTTGTATAAACCCAAAATCTTTGATCATCTCATCAAAGCGTACATTCCAACTCCGAGATGCTTACTCCAGTCCTTAGAAGGATCGCTAGAGCCAGCATACCTTTTAGCATCCTTAGGATCGACAAAACCTTTCTGATTGTATCACATACAACCTTTCCTTACGGAAACTGGTAAGGAAACTCGTTTTGACATCCAATTGGCTGAATTCATAAATGCAGCTAATGCTAACATGATTCCGACGGACTTAAGCATCGCTACGGATGAGGAAATCTCATCGTAGTCAACTCCTTGAACTTGTGAAAAACTCTTCGCCACAAGTCGAGCTTCACAGATGGTGACATTACCGTCCACGTCCGTCTTCTTCTTAAAGATCCATTTATCTCAATGGCTTGCCGATCAACGGGCAAGTCCACCAAAGTCCATGCTTTGTTCTGATACATGGATCCTATCTCGGATTTCATGACTTCTAACCATTTGTTGGAATATGGGCCCACCATTGCTTCTCCATAGCTCGTAGGTTCATTGTTGTCTAGCAACATGACCTTCAAGATAGGATTACTGTACCACTCTGAAGTAGTACGCATCCTCGTCACCCTATGAGGTACGGTACTGACTTGATCCGAAGTTTCATAATCACTATCATAAGCTTCTACTTCAATTGGTGTAGGTGCCACAGGAACAACTTCATGTGCCCTGCTACACACTAATTGTAGTGACGGTTCAATAACCATATCAAGTCTCCACCATCCTCCGACTCAATTTTCGAGACAAACTTTTCCTCGAGAAAGGACCCGATTCAAGAAACAATCCCTATTGCTTTCGGATCTAAATTAGGAGGTATACCCAACTGTTTTGGGTGTCCTATGAAGATGCATTTTATCCGCTTTGGGTTCGAGCCTATCAACCTGAAACCTTTTCACATAAGAGTCGCAGCCCCAAACTTTTAAGAAACGACAACTCAGGTTTCTCCAAACCATAGTTCAAACGGTGTCGTCTCAACGGAATTATGTGGTGCCCTATTAAAGTGAGTGCGGTTTTCTCTAATGCCTAATCCATGAACGATAGTGGTAATTCGATAAGAGACATCATGGTATGCACCATATCCAATAGGGTGCAACTATGATGTTCAGACACACCATCACACTATGGTGTTCCAAGCGGTATTAATTGTGAAAGAATTTCCACAGTGTCTTAATTGCGTGCCAAAGCTCGTAACTCAGATACTCATCTCTATGATCATATCATAGACATTTTATCCTCTTGTCACGATGATCTTCAACTTCACTCTGAAATTACTTGAACCATTCAATAATTCAGACTTTGTGTTTCATTAAGTAAATATACTCAACATCTACTCAAATCATCTATGAAGTAAGAACATAACGATATTCACTGCATGCCTCAGCACTCATTGGATTGCACACATCAAAATGTGTTACTTCCAACAAGTTGCTATCTTGTTCCATCTTACTGAAAACGAGGCTTTTCAGTCATCTTGCCCATGTGGTATGATTTGCATATCTGAGGTGATTCAAAATCAGGTGAGTCCAAACGATCCATCTGCAAGGAGTTTCTCCATGCGTATATACCAATAGACATGGTTTGCATGTCCCAAACTTTTCAAAAACGAGTGACTCCAAAGATCCATCAACATGGAGCTTCTTCATGCGTTTTACACCAATATGACTTACATGGTAGTGCCACAAGTAAGTGGTACTATCATTACTACCTTATATCTTAGGGCATGAAAATGTGTATCACTACGATCGAGATTTCAATAAACCATTCATTTTAGGTGCAAGACCATTGAAGGTATTATTCAAATAAACAGAGTAACCATTATTCTCCTTAAATGAATAACCGTACTGCGATAGACATAATCCAATCATGTCTATGTTCAACGCAAACACCAAATCTCGATGGTAGAGGGAGCGTGTGATGCTTGATCACATCAACTTTGGAAACACTTCCAACACATATTGTCAGCTCACTTTAGCTAGTCTCCGTTTATTCCGTAGCTTTTATTTTGAGTTACTAACACTTAGCAACCGAACCGGTATCTAATACCCTAGTGCTACTAGGAGTACTAGTAAAGTACACATTTAATTCAATGTATATCCAATATACTTCTATCAACCTTGCCAGCCTTCTCATCTACCAAGTATCTAGGGTGGTTCTGCTTCAGTGTCCGTTCCTCTCATTATAGAAGCACTTAGTCTCGGGTTTGGGTTCAACCTTGGGTTTCTTCACTGGAGCAGCAACTGATTTGCCGTTTCATGAAGTAACCCTTCTTGCCCTCGCCCTTCTTGAAACTAGTGGTTTCACTAACCATCAACAATTGATGCTCCTTCTTGATTTCTACATTCGTGGTGTCAAACATCGCGAATAGCTCAAGGATCATCATATCTATCCCTGTTATGTTATAGTTCATCACGAAGCTCTAGTAGCTTGGTGGCAATGTCTTTGGAGAAACATCACTATCTCATCTAGAAGATTAACTCCCACTCGATTCAAGTGATTGTTGTACCCAGACAATCTGAGTACAAGCTCAATGATTGAGATCTTCTCCCTTAGTTTGTAGGCTAGAAAACTCGTCGGAGGTCTCATACCTCTTGACGTGGGCACGAGCCTGAAATCCCAATTTCAGCTCTTGGAACATCTCATATGTTCTGCGACATTTCAAAATGTCTATGTCTGCCTCAATTCTAAACCATTTAACATTACCGAACTATCATGTAGTCATAAAAACGTGTATGTCAGATGTTCGCAACATCCACAGACCACGTTCGAGGTCCAACACACCGAGCGGTGCATTAAGGACATAAGCCTTCTACTGTCCGCATAATTGCTACTGTCAACTTTCAACTATATTTTCTCTAGGAACATATCTAAAACAGTAGAACTAAAGCGCGAGCTATGACATAATTTGCAAAGGGCTTTTGACTATGTTCAGGATAATTAAGTTCATCTAATGAACTCCCACTGAGATAGACATCCCTCTAGTCATCTAAGTGATTACATGATCCGAGTCAACTAGGCCGTGTCCGATCATCACGTGAGACGGACTAGTCATCATCGGTGAACATCTTCATGTTGATCGTATCTACTATACGACTCATGCTCGACCTTTCGGTCTCTTGTGTTCCGAGGCCATGTCCGTACATGCTAGGCTCGTCAAGTTCACCTAAGTGTTTAGCGTGTGTAAATCTGGCTTACACCCATTGTATGTGAATGTTAGAATGTATCACAACCGATCATCACGTGGTGCTTCGAAACAACGAACTTTCGCAACGGTGCACAGTTAGGGGGAACATTTTCTTGAAATTTTACTGAGGGATCATCTTATTTACTACCGTCGTTCTAAGCAAATAAGATGCATAAACATGATAAACATCACATGCAATCAAAAAGTGACATGATATGGCCAATATCATTTTGCTCCTTTTGATCTCCATCTTCGGGGCTCCATGATCATCGCCGTCACCGGCATGACACCATGATCTCCATCATGATGATCTCCATCATCGTGTCTTCATGAAGTTGTTTCGCCAACTATTACTTCTACTACTATGGCTACCGGTTAGCAATAAAGTAAAGTAATTATATGGCATTGTTCAATGACACGCAGGTCATACAATAAATAAAGACAACTCCTATGGCTCCCACCGGTTGTCATACTCATCGACATGCAAGTCGTGATTCCTATTACAAGAACATGATCAATCTCATACATCACATATCATTCATCACATTCTTTTTGTCCATATCACATCACATAGCATACCCTGCAAAAACAAGTTAGACGTCCTCTAATTGTTGTTTGCATGTTTTACGTGGCTGCTATGGGTTTCTAGCAAGAACGTTTCTTACCTACGCAAAAACCACAACGTGATATGCCAATTGCCATTTACCCTTCATAAGGACCCTTTTCATAGAATCCGATCCGACTAAAGTGGGAGAGACTGGCACCCGCTAGCCACCTTATGCAACAAGTGCATGTCAATCGGTGGAACCTGTCTCACGTAAGTGTACGTGTAAGGTCGGTCCGGGCCACTTCATCGCACAATACCGTCGAAACAAGATTGGACTAGTAACAGTAAGCATATTGAACAAAATCAACACCCACAACTACTTTGTGTTCTACTCGTGCAAAGAATCTACGCAATAGACCTAGCTCATGATGCCGCTGTTGGGGAACGTAGAAGAAATTCAAAATTTTCCTATGAGTCACCAAGATCTATCTATGGAGAGACTAGCAACGAGGGGAAGGAGAGTGCATCTACATACCCTTGTAGATTGCTAAGCGGAAGTGTTCAAGAGAACGGGGTTGAAGGAGTCGTACTCGTCATGATCCAAATCACCGGAGATCCTAGTGCCGAACGGACGGCACCTCGGCGTTCAACACACGTGCAGCCCGATGACGTCTCCCATGCCTTGAGCCAGCAAGGAGAGAGGGAGAGGTTGGGGAAGACTCCGTCCAGCAGCAGCACAATGGCGTGGTGATGATGGAGGAGTGTGGCAATCTTGCAGGGCTTCGCCAAGCACCGCGGGAGAGGAGGAGAAAGAGAGGTAGGGCTGCGCCAACAGGAGAAGAACTTCGTCTAGTGGGCTGCCCCTTTGCCTCCACTATATATAGGGGGAGAGGGGAGGCTGTGCCCCCACCTAGGGTTCCACCCTTAGGGGTGGCGGCCAGCCCTATATCCCATCTAGGGGGTGGCTAAGGGGGGAGAGGGGAAACTTGCCCCCCAAGTCAGGTGGAGGCGCCCCCTCCCCAAACCCTAGGCGCCTTGGGCCCTTGTGGGGGGGCGCACCAGCCCACCTGGGGCTGGTCCCCTCCCACACTTGGCCCATGCAGCCCTCCGGGGATGGTGGCCCCACTTGGTGGACCCCCGGGACCCTCCCGGTGGTCCCGGTACGTTACTGATAAACCCCGAAATTTTTCCGGTGACCAAAACAGGACTTCCCATATATAAATCTTTACCTCCGAACCATTCTGGAACTCCTCGTGACATCTGGGGTCTCATCCAGGACTCCGAACAACATTCGGTAACCACATACAAACTTCCTTTATAACCCTAGCGTCATCGAACCTTAAGTGTGTAGACCCTACGGGTTCGGGAACCATGCAGACATAACCGAGATGTTCTCCGGTCAATAACCAACAGCGGGATCTGGATACCCATGTTGGCTCCCACATGTTCCACGATGATCTCATCGGATGAACCACAATGTCGAGGATTCGATCAATCCCGTATACAATTCCCTTTGTCTAGCGGTATTGTACTTGCCCAAGATTCGATCGTCGGTATGCCGATACCTTGTTCAATCTCGTTACTGGCAAGTCTCTTTACTCATTCCGTACCACATCATCCCGTGATTAACCCCTTGGTCACATTGTGCACATTAGGATGATGTCCTACCGAGTTGTTGGAAATATGCCCTAGAGGCAATAATAAAAGTATTATTATATTTCATTGTTCATGATAATTGTCTTTTATTCAGGCTATAACTGTATTATCCGGAAATCATAATACACGTGTGAATACTTAGACCACAATATGTCCCTGGTAAGCCTCTAGTTGACCAGCTCGTTGTGATCAACAGATAGTCATGGTTTCCTAACTATGGACATTGGATGTCGTTGATAACGGGATCACATCATTAGGAGAATGATGTGATGGACAAGACCCAATCCTAAGCATAGCATAAAAGATCGTGTAGTTCGTTTTGCTAGAGCTTTGCAAGTGTCAAGTATCTCTTCCTTCGACCATGAGATCGTGTAACTCCCGGATACCGTAAGAGTGCCTTGGGTGTATCAAACGTCACAACGTAACTGGGTGACTATAAAGGTGCATTACAGGTATCTCCGAAAGTAGCTGTTGGGTTGACACGGATCGAGACTGGGATTTGTCACTCCGTATGACGGAGAGGTATCTCTGGGCCCACTCGGTAATGCATCATCATATTGAGCTCAATGTGACCAAGGTGTTGGACACGGGATCATGCATTACGGTACGAGTAAAGTGACTTGCCGGTAACGAGACTGAACAAGGTATTGGGATACCGATGATCGAGTCTCGGGCAAGTAACGTACCGATTGACAAAGGGAATTGCATACAGGGTTTGATCGAATCCTCAACATAGTGGTTCATCCGATGACAACATCGAGGAGCATGTGGGAGCCATCATGGGTATCTAGATCCCGCTGATGGTTATTGACTGAGAGCGTCTCGGTCATGTCTGCATGTCTCCCGAACCCGTAGGGTCTACACACTTAAGGTTCGGTGACGCTAGGGTTATGAAGATATGTATATGCAGAAACCCGAATGTTGTTCGGAGTCCCGGATGAGATCCCGGACGTCACGAGGAGTTCCGGAATGGTCCGGAGGTAAAGAATTATATATAGGAAGTGCTATTTCGGGCATCGGGACAAGTTTCGGGGTTATCGGTATTGTACCGGGACCACCGGAAGGGTCCCGGGGGTCCACCGGGTGGGGCCACCTGTCCCGGGGGGCCACATGGGCTGTAGGGGGTGTGCCTTGGCCATCATGGGCCAAGGGCACCAGCCCCTATAGGCCCATGCGCCTAGGGTTTCCCCCTAGGAGGAGTCCTAGTGGTGGAAGGCACCCCTAGGTGCCTTGGGGGGGAGGGAAACCTCCCCTAGGCCGCCGCCCCCCCTAGTAGATCTCATCTACTAGGGCCGGCGCCCCCCTGGCACCCCTATATATAGTGGGGGAGAGGAGGGACTTCATACACCAGCCCCTGGCGCCTCCACCTCCCCCCCGTTACGTCTCTCCCTCGTAGTCTCGGCGAAGCCCTGCTGCTGTGACGCCCTGCATCCACCACCACGCCGTCGTGCTGCTGGATCTTCATCAACCTCTCCTTCCCCCTTGCTGGATCAAGAAGGAGGAGACGTCTCCCGTCCCGTACGTGTGTTGAACGCGGAGGTGCCGTCCGTTCGGCGCTGGTCATTGGTGATTTGGATCACGTCGAGTACGACTACATCATCACCTTGCAAGCTTCCGCACGCGATCTACAAGTGGTATGTAGATGCAAACTCTCTCCCTAGACTCGTTGCTTAGATGAACTCATAGATGGATCTTGGTGAAACCGTAGGAAAAATTTTAATTTTCTGCAACGTTCCCCAACAGTCTGTTGGAAATATGCCCTAAAGGCAATAATAAAAGTATTATTATATTTCATTGTTCATGATAATTGTCTTTTATTCATGCTATAACTGTATTATCCGGAAATCGTAATACACGTGTGAATACTTAGACCACACTATGTCCCTGGTAAGCCTCTAGTTGACCAGCTCGTTGTGATCAACAGATAGTCATGGTTTCCTGACTATGGACATTGGATGTCGTTGATAACGGGATCACATCATTAGGAGAATGATGTGATGGACAAGACCCAATCCTAAGCATAGCATAAAAGATCGTGTAGTTCGTTTTGCTAGAGCTTTGCAAGTGTCAAGTATCTCTTCCTTCGACCATGAGATCGTGTAACTCCCGGATACCGTAAGAGTGCCTTGGGTGTATCAAACGTCACAACGTAACTGGGTGACTATAAAGGTGCATTACAGGTACCTCCGAAAGTAGCTGTTGGGTTGACACGGATCGAGACTGGGATTTGTCACTCCGTATGACGGAGAGGTATCTCTGGGCCCACTCGGTAATGCATCATCATATTGAGCTCAATGTGACCAAGGTGTTGGACACGGGATCATGCATTACGGTACGAGTAAAGTGACTTGCCGGTAACGAGACTGAACAAGGTATTGGGATACCGACGATCGAGTCTCGGGCAAGTAACATACCGATTGACAAAGGGAATTGCATACAGGGTTTGATCGAATCCTCGACATAGTGGTTCATCCGATGACAACATCGAGGAGCATGTGGGAGCCATCATGGGTATCCAGATCCCGCTGATGGTTATTGACTGAGAGCGTCTCGGTCATGTCTGCATGTCTCCCGAACCCGTAGGGTCTACACACTTAAAGTTCGGTGACGCTAGGGTTATGAAGATATGTATATGCAGAAACCCAAATGTTGTTCGGAGTCCCGGATGAGATCCCGGACGTCACGAGGAGTTCCGGAATGGTCCGGAGGTAAAGAATTATATATAGGAAGTGCTATTTCGGGCATCGGGACAAGTTTCGGGGTTATCGGTATTGTACCGGGACCACCGGAAGGGTCTCGGGGGTCCACCAGGTGGGGCCACCTGTCCCGGGGGGCCACATGGGCTGTAGGGGGTGCGCCTTGGCCATCATGGGCCAAGGGCACCAGCCCCTATAGGCCCATGCGCCTAGGGTTTCCCCCTAGGAGGAGTCCTAGTGGTGGAAGGCACCCCTAGGTGCCTTGGGGGGGAGGGAAACCTCCCCTAGGCCGCCGCCCCCCCTAGTAGATCTCATCTACTAGGGACGGAGCCCCCCCTGGCACCCCTATATATAGTGGGGGAGAGGAGGGACTTCACACACCAGCCCCTGGCGCCTCCACCTCCCCTCGTTACGTCTCTCCCTCGTAGTCTCGGCGAAGCCCTGCTGCTGTGACGCCCTGCATCCACCACCATGCCGTCGTGCTGCTGGATCTTCATCAACCTCTCCTTCCCCCTTGCTGGATCAAGAAGGAGGAGACGTCTCCCGTCCCGTACGTGTGTTGAACGCGGAGGTGCCGTCCGTTCGGCGCTGGTCATCGGTGATTTGGATCACGTCGAGTACGACTACATCATCACCTTGCAAGCTTCCGCACGCGATCTACAAGTGGTATGTAGATGCAAACTCTCTCCCTAGACTCGTTGCTTAGATGAACTCATAGATGGATCTTGGTGAAACCGTAGGAAAAATTTTAATTTTCTGCAACGTTCCCCAACAGTGGCATCATGAGCTAGGTCTATGCGTAGTTCTCTTTGCACGAGTAGAACACAACTTTGTTGTGGGCGTGGATTTTGTCATCTTACTTGCCTCTACTAGTCTTTTCTTGCTCAACGGTATTGTGGGATGAAGCGGCCCGGACCAACCTTACACGTACGCTTACGTGAGACCGGTTCCACCAACTGACATGCACAAGTTGCATAAGGTGGCTGGCGGGTGTCTGTCTCTCCCACCTTAGTTGGAGCGGAATCGATGAACAGGGCCCTTATGAAGGGTAAATAGAAGTTGACAAAATCACGTTGTGGTGATTCGTAGGTAAGAAAACGTTCTTGCTAGAACCCAATTGCAGCCACGTAAAAGATGCAACAACAATTAGAGGACGTCTAACTTGTTTTTGCAGCGATTGATCATGTGATGTGATATGGCCAGAAGTTGTGATGAATGATGAATTGTGATGTATGAGATCATGTTCTTTGTAATAGGATTCACGACTTGCATGTCGATGAGTATGACAACCGGCAGGAGCCATAGGAGTTGTCATTATTTTTTGTATGACCTGCGTGTCATTGAATAACGTCATGTAAACTACTTTACTTTATTGCTAAACGTTAGTCATAGAAGTAGAAGTAGTCGTTGGCGTGACAACTTCATGAAGACACGATGATGGAGCTCATGATGATGGAGATCATGGTGTCAAGCCGGTGACAAGATGATCATGGAGCCCCGAAGATGAAGATCAATGGAGCTATATGATATTGGCCATATCATGTCACAACTATATAATTGCATGTGATGTTTATTATGTATTATGCATCTTGTTTACTTAGGACGACGGTAGTAAATAAGATGATCCCTTATAAAATTTCAAGAAGTGTTCTCCCCTAACTGTGCACCATTGCTACAGTTTGTCGTTTCTAAGAACCACGTGATGATCGGGTGTGATGGATTCTTACGTTCACATACAACGGGTGTAAGACAGTTTTACACAGCGAAAACACTTAGGGTTAACTTGACGAGCCTAGCATGTGCAGACATGGCCTTGGAACACGGAGACCGAAAGGTCGAACACGAGTCGTATGGAAGATACGATCAACATGAAAATGTTCACCGACGATGACTAGTCCGTCTCACGTGATGATCGGACACGGGCTAGTCGACTCGGATCGTGTAACACTTAGATGACTAAAGGGATGTCTAATCTAAGTGGGAGTTCATAATTTGATTAGAACTTTATTATCATGAACTTAGTCTAAAACCTTTGCAAATATGTCTTGTAGATCAATGGCCAACGCTAATGTCAACATGAACTTCAACGCGTTCCTAGAGAAAACCAAGCTGAAAGATGATGGCAGCAACTATACGGACTGGGTCTGGAACCTGAGGATCATCCTCATAGCTGCCAGGAAACAATATGTCCTAGAAGGACCGTTAGGTGACGCTCCCGTCCCAGAGAACCAAGACATTATGAATGCTTGGCAGTCTCGCGCTGATGATTACTCCCTCGTTCAGTGCGGCATGCTTTACAGCTTAGAACCGGGGCTCCAAAAGCGTTTTGAGCATCACGGAGCATATGAGATGTTCGAAGAGCTGAAACTAGTTTTTCAAGCTCATGCCCGGGTCGAGAGATATGATGTCTCCGACAAGTTCTACAGTTGTAAGATGGAGGAAAACAGTTCTGTCAGTGAGCACATCCTGAAGATGTCTGGGTTGCACAACCGTATGACCCAGCTGAACATTAACCTCCCAGATGAGGCGGTCATTGACAGAATCCTCCAGTCGCTCCCACCAAGCTACAAGAGCTTTGTGATGAACTACAACATGCAGGGAATGGAAAAGACCATTCCTGAAGTGTTCTCGATGCTGAAGTCAGCAGAGGCTGAAATCAAGAAAGAACATCAAGTGTTGATGGTCAATAAGACCACTAAGTTCAAGAAGGGCAAGGGTAAGAAGAACTTCAAGAAGGACGGCAAAGATGTTGCCGCGCCTGGTAAGCCAGTTACTGGGAAGAAGTCAAAGAATGGACCCAAGCCTGAGACTGAGTGCTTTTATTGCAAGGGGAAGGGTCACTGGAAGCGGAACTGCCCCAAATACTTAGCGGATAAGAAGGCCGGCAACACCAAAGGTATATTTGATATACATGTGATTGATGTGTACCTTACCAGTACTCGTAGTAACTCCTGGGTATTTGATACCGGTGTCGTTGCTCATATTTGTAACTCACAGCAGGAGCTGCGGAATAAACGGAGACTGGCGAAGGACGAGGTGACGATGCGCGTCGGGAATGGTTCTAGAGTCGATGTGATCGCTGTCGGCACGCTGCCTCTACATTTACCTACGGGATTAGTTTTGAACCTTAATAATTGTTATTTAGTGCCAAGTTTGAGCATGAACATTGTATCAGGATCTCGTTTTATACGAGATGGCTACTCATTTAAGTCTGAGAATAATGGTTGTTCGATTTATATGAGAGATATGTTTTATGGTCATGCTCCGATGGTCAATGGTTTATTCTTAATGAATCTCGAGCGTAATATTACACATGTTCATAGTGTAGATGCCAAAAGATTTAAAGTTGATAACGATAGTCCCGCATACTTGTGGCACTGCCGCCTTGGTCACATTGGTGTCAAGCGCATGAAGAAGCTCCATGCCGATGGCATTTTAGAGTCTCTTGATTATGAATCGTTTGACACGTGCGAACCATGCCTCTTGGGCAAAATGACCAAGACTCCGTTCTCCGGAACAATGGAGCGAGCAACCAACTTGTTGGAAATCATACATACCGATGTGTGCGGTCCAATGAGCGTTGAGGCTCGCGGAGGATATCGTTATGTTCTCACTCTCACAGATGACTTGAGTAGATATGGGTATGTCTACTTAATGAAACACAAGTCTGAGACCTTTGAAAAGTTCAAGGAATTTCAGAATGGGGTGGAGAATCAACGTGACCGAAAGATAAAATTCTTACGATCAGATCATGGAGGAGAATACTTAAGTCACGAATTTGGTACACACTTAAAGAAATGTGGAATCGTTTCACAGCTCACGCCGCCTGGAACACCTCAGCAAAACGGTGTGTCCGAACGTCGTAATCGCACTCTATTGGATATGGTGCGGTCTATGATGTCTCTTACCGATTTACCGCTATCATTTTGGGGATACGCTCTAGAGACAGCTACATTCACTTTAAATAGGGCACAGTCTAAATCCGTTGAGACGACACCGTATGAATTATGGTTTGGAAAGAAACCTAAGCTGTCGTTTCTAAAAGTTTGGGGATGCGAAGCTTATGTCAAGAAACTTCAACCTGAAAAGCTCGAACCCAAGTCGGAAAAATGCGTATTCATAGGATACCCTAAGGAAACTGTAGGGTACACCTTCTACTTAAGATCCGAAGGCAAGATCTTTGTTCCCAAGAATGGATGCTTTCTGGAAAAAGAGTTTCTCTCGAAAGAAGTAAGTGGGAGGAAAGTAGAACTCGATGAAGTACTACCTCTTGAGCGGGATAGTGACGCAGCACAGGAAACCGTTCCTGTGATGCCCACACCAACTGAAGAGGAAAACCGTGATAATGATCAAGGTACTTCGGATCAAGTTACTGCTGAACTTCGTAGGTCCACAAGGACACGTTCCGCACCAGAGTGGTACGGCAACCCTGTCCTGGAAATCATGTTGTTAGACAACAATGAACCTTCAAACTATGAAGAAGCAATGGCGGGCCCGGATTCCAACAAATGGCTTGAAGTCATGAAATCCGAGATAGAATCCATGTATGAAAACAAAGTATGGACTTTGACAGACTTGCCCGATGATCGGCGAGCGATAGAAAACAAATGGATCTTTAAGAAGAAGACGGACGCGGATGGTAATGTTACCATCTATAAAGCTCGACTTGTCGCTATGGGTTATCGACAGGTTCAAGGGATTGACTACGACGAGACATTCTCTCCTGTAGTGAAGCTAAAGTCCGTCCGAATCATGTTAGCAATTGCCGCATACTATGATTATGAGATATGGCAGATGGACGTCAAAACAGCATTCCTTAACGGGCATCTTAAGGAAGAACTGTATATGATGCAGCCGGAAGGTTTTGTCGATCCTCGGAACGCTAACAAAGTATGCAAGCTCCAGCGATCCATTTATGGACTGGTGCAAGCATCTCGGAGTTGGAACATTCGCTTTGATGAGATGACCAAAGCGTTTGGGTTTATGCAGACTTATGGAGAAGCCTGCGTTTACAAGAAAGTGAGTGGGAGCTCTGTAGCATTTCTCATATTATATGTAGATGACATACTCCTGATGGGAAATAATATAGAATTTCTGGACAGCATTAAGGCCTACTTGAATAAGTGTTTTTCAATGAAGGACCTTGGAGAAGCTGCTTATATATTAGGCATCAAGATCTATAGAGATAGATCGAGACGCCTCATAGGTCTTTCACAAAGCACATACCTTGATAAGATTTTGAAGAGATTCAGAATGGATCAGTCCAAGAAGGGGTTCTTGCCTATGTTACAAGGTATGAGACTGAGCTCAGCTCAGTCACCGACCACGGCAAAAGATAAAGAAGAGATGAGTGTCATCCCCTATGCTTCAGCCATAAGATCTATTATGTATGCCATGTTGTGTACCAGACCCGATGTAAACCTTGCCGTAAGTTTGGTAGCAAGATACCAAAGTAATCCCGGCAAGGAACACTGGACAGCGGTCAAGAATATCCTGAAGTACCTGAAAAGGACAAAGGACATGTTTCTCGTTTATGGAGGAGACGAAGAGCTCGTCGTAAAGGGTTACGTCGACGCTAGCTTCGACTCAGATCTGGATGACTCTAAGTCACAAACCGGATACGTGTATATGTTGAATGGTGGAGCAGTAAGCTGGTGCAGCTGCAAGCAGAGCGTCGTGGCGGGATCTACATGTGAAGCGGAGTACATGGCAGCCTCGGAGGCAGCACATGAAGCGATTTGGGTGAAGGAGTTCATCACCGACCTAGGAGTCATACCCAATGCGTCGGGGCCGATCAAACTCTTCTGTGACAACACTGGAGCAATTGCCCTAGCAAAGGAGCCCAGGTTTCACAAGAAGACCAGGCACATCAAGCGTCGTTTCAACTCCATCTGTGAAAATGTTCAAGATGGAGACATAGAGATTTGCAAAGTGCACACGGATCTGAATGTCGCAGATCCGCTGACTAAACCTCTCTCGCGTGCAAAACATGATCAACACCAGAACTCTATGGGTGTTCGATTCATCACAATGTAACTAGATTGGTGACTCTAGTGCAAGTGGGAGACTGTTGGAAATATGCCCTAGAGGCAATAATAAAAGTATTATTATATTTCATTGTTCATGATAATTGTCTTTTATTCATGCTATAACTGTATTATCCGGAAATCATAATACACGTGTGAATACTTAGACCACAATATGTCCCTGGTAAGCCTCTAGTTGACCAGCTCGTTGTGATCAACAGATAGTCATGGTTTCCTGACTATGGACATTGGATGTCGTTGATAACGGGATCACATCATTAGGAGAATGATGTGATGGACAAGACCCAATCCTAAGCATAGCATAAAAGATCGTGTAGTTCGTTTTGCTAGAGCTTTGCAAGTGTCAAGTATCTCTTCCTTCGACCATGAGATCATGTAACTCCCGGATACCGTAAGAGTGCCTTGGGTGTATCAAACGTCACAACGTAACTGGGTGACTATAAAGGTGCATTACAGGTATCTCCGAAAGTAGCTGTTGGGTTGACACGGATCGAGACTGGGATTTGTCACTCCGTATGACGGAGAGGTATCTCTGGGCCCACTCGGTAATGCATCATCATATTGAGCTCAATGTGACCAAGGTGTTGGACACGGGATCATGCATTACGGTACGAGTAAAGTGACTTGCCGGTAACGAGACTAAACAAGGTATTGGGATACCGACGATCGAGTCTCGGGCAAGTAACGTACCGATTGACAAAGGGAATTGCATACAGGGTTTGATCGAATCCTCGACATCGTGGTTCATCCGATGACAACATCGAGGAGCATGTGGGAGACATCATGGGTATCCAGATCCCGCTGATGGTTATTGACTGAGAGCGTCTCGGTCATGTCTGCATGTCTCCCGAACCCGTAGGGTCTACACACTTAAGGTTCGGTGACGCTAGGGTTATGAAGATATGTATATGCAGAAACCCGAATGTTGTTCGGAGTCCCGGATGAGATCCCGGACGTCACGAGGAGTTCCGGAATGGTCCGGAGGTAAAGAATTATATATAGGAAGTGCTATTTCGGGCATCGGGACAAGTTTCGGGGTTATCGGTATTGTACCGGGACCACCGGAAGGGTCCCGGGGGTCCACCGGGTGGGGCCACCTGTCCCGGGGGGCCACATGGGCTGTAGGGGGTGTGCCTTGGCCATCATGGGCCAAGGGCACCAGCCCCTATAGGCCCATGCGCCTAGGGTTTCCCCCTAGGAGGAGTCCTAGTGGTGCAAGGCACCCCTAGGTGCCTTGGGGGGGAGGGAAACCTCCCCTAGGCCGCCGCCCCCCCTAGTAGATCTCATCTACTAGGGCCGGAGCCCCCCCTGGCACCCCTATATATAGTGGGGGAGAGGAGGTACTTCACACACCAGCCCCTGGCGCCTCCACCTCCCCCCGTTACGTCTCTCCCTCGTAGTCTCGGCGAAGCCCTGCTGCTGTGACGCCCTGCATCCACCACCACGCCGTCGTGCTGCTGGATCTTCATCAACCTCTCCTTCCCCCTTGCTGGATCAAGAAGGAGGAGACGTCTCCCATCCCGTACGTGTGTTGAACGCGGAGGTGCCGTCCGTTCGGCGCTGGTCATCGGTGATTTGGATCACGTCGAGTACGACTACATCATCACCTTGCAAGCTTCCGCATGCGATCTACAAGTGGTATGTAGATGCAAACTCTCTCCCTAGACTCGTTGCTTAGATGAACTCATAGATGGATCTTGGTGAAACCGTAGGAAAAATTTTAATTTTCTGCAACGTTCCCCAACACGAGTGGGCCCAGAGATACCTCTCCGTCATACGGAGTGACAAATCCCAGTCTCGATTCATGCCAACCCAACAGACACTTTCGGAGATACCCGTAGTACACCTTTATAGCCACCCAGTTACATTGTGACGTTTGGTACACCCAAAGCATTCCTACGGTATCCGGGAGTTGCACAATCTCATGGTCTAAGGAAATGATACTTGACATTATAAAAGCTTTAGCATACGAACTACACGATCTTTGTGCTAGGCTTAGGATTGGGTCTTGTCCATCACATCATTCTCCTAAGGATGTGATCCCGTTATCAACGACATCCAATGTCCATGGTCAGGAAACCGTGACCATCTATTGATCAACGAGCTAGTCAACTAGAGGCTTACTAGGGACATGGTGTTGTCTATGTATCCACACATGTATTTGAGTTTCCTATCGATACAATTATAGCATGGATAATAAACGATTATCATGAACAATGAAATATAATAATAATAACTAATTTAGTATTGCCTCTAGGGCATATTTCCAACAAAACATTGGTTGTGCATTTGTTTGCTCCACTTTTCTGAAAATCAGTCTTGTTCCAGTTGCTGCGAGCATGAGTAGTCTGATCCCTTTTGCGCTTGCGAAAATCCTCCAAGCTGCGGCGCTCATTTTCCAATGTAATGGCTTTGTCCACAAGTGTCTTGAAATCCGGAAAGGTGTGTACGACCAGCTGGCATTTAAGTGCTGGTGCCAGACCGTCCAGGAATTTTTCCATCTTTTTATTTTCAGTCATGTGCTCTTCGTGGGCATAACGAGATAATTGAGTAAACTAACTGTTGTACTCAGTCACTGTCATGCTTCTCTGCTTGAGGTCATCAAACTCCCTTTTCTTGATCTTCAGAATGCTTCTGGGAATGTGCGCCCCACGAAAACCTTCTTTAAATTCTTCCCAGGTGATGTTATTTTCATTGGGGTGCATGTGTAGGAAATTTTCCCACCATGATGCAGCCGCTCTAGTGAGATAGTGAGGTGCATATAGTACCTTCTCACGATCCGAACATTGTACAATAATTAATTTCCTCTCAATGTCTTGAAGCCAATCATCGGCCTCACGAGGTCTATCAGTGTGAGAGAACGTTGCGGGACGTGTCTTTTGTAGTTCAGACAATTTGGATTGCTGCTGATACGGTCCACGGTGATTTCCCATATTGATAACATGGTTCATCATTTCTTGATGCTGCTGCTAGCTTTGCTCATAAAGGTGGCATACTTGAGAAAATGCTGTGTCACTGCCTTGCTGACTTGACTGCCCCTGTGTAAAATTGTTACTTGTGTGGGTACCATAATTTTCTTCCGGCGGACTTGGCATGGAACGAGTCCAGGGACGAGGCATTCTCCACTCTGGGGTATTTTTGCAGAACCCATGAGAAAAACTGAATGTCAAAAATAAATATATTTTTTGCAAAGGCGGGATTTTTAAAGACTCCAAGATTTTTTTTCCAAGGAAAATACTTGATTGCGCATGGAGAAGGACCGCTTAGTACATATCTTACATGCAAGCAGTAATTTTACAGTACATCACTTAGGATGTGCGTACACATTCCTGACATGTTATTTAGGCTGGTGCACTTCTCCGAGATCCTACATGATGCGCACACAAACTACTTCTCACCAAACCTATGTACATATATACATATCATACAAGCTGGTACATCGCACGGCTGCTAGGCGCACTCAGTCGGAGATGGTAAGAACTTCCCTCGGCCTGCTAAGGGTAAAACCCAGTGATGCTGGAGACTCAACCTCCTCCTCACTAATAGGCTCCAGGCGTGAAGTACTGAGTTGAGGAGCTGGTGCGGGCGCGGTAGGTGGTGCAGCTCTGACTGGGGTAGGAGCAATGACTTGGTCAAACTCTTTAGGAGTAGGTAGGCGGCGAGCATTGGCAAAGATGGCAGGTGCATGGGATGCTGAGGATGAGACGTAAGTTAGTGGTGGTGCTGTATGGAGGAGCTCCCTCCTGTTGGCGGAACAGCCCTGCACGAAGTCCATATGAGTAGCCACAAAGTCGTCCACGAGGTTATCAAAAGCTGCCTCAAGAGCTTTGAGATATTCAACCAACATCTCAATAGCCTCATCTCTCCCCCCCCCCCTAGCGCAAGCGAATGCATAGTGACATGTGTATGGCACGTGGCATGGGAGGTAGCGGTAGCGACGAGTCTTCATCGAAGGAAGAACATCCCGGAGACGAGCTATCGCCTCACGGGCAGCCATCTACATGGCATGCCTCTCCGTAGGCATGGCCCTTCCCACAAATCGGAAGCGGCGTGACTCAGCACGTCCTCCCTTGAATTGCACCGCGGCCTAGTGCATGGACACGCTGTCGCTGATCTTGTGCTGGTATAGTGTGAACTCCGGACGAGTCGATGGCCCGATCGCGACTTTGGTGATGGAGACGAGAAGCTTGATAAACACCTCAGGTACATTGGCGAACACCTGTGACTCACAGCCGCTGCCAGCCATCTACAAAAGTAGACAAAAATTCCGAATAGTCAAATCATAAATTTATGATGACTAACAGAGAATTGCTACAATTGCAAAATGATAAATAAAAGCACTTATTATGCTAATAACCGATTAGCGATCGCACCTAGTGGCTTCCTACAGTCAGCCTGGCTCTGATACCAAGTTTCTCAGGACTGGTTTTCCAATAAACTTTTATTGAGAAACTGACCCTTTTATCGGACCAGTATAGGAAAATCTTCCTTACTAGTAGACAAATCCTTGATACAGAAATCCAGTAGTACTAAATAGTATACAAGGTTGAGCTGAGGCTGCTCAACAATCTATTACAAGCACGCTGATATTATACAGAAAGGCAGATATGACACAAGGGGTATGGTGGCATAACTACTGACTCATAATAAAAGTGGTGGTGGATATGTCACAGTGACGTGAGTGACATGACTCCTAAATCTTACAGCTCATCGAGTGTCGGAGTGAGGCTTGATGATCTTATTCGGGTAGAGGAAGCATATCTGATACAAGTGACCAATTCCAGGATCGCACGGGACTGACGGGGACTCCTCTAGGCGTCGGACTCGCTATCGTACTCTTCATCCATAAGATCGCCTTTGTCAACATCTGGCCAAATCAACAAGCCAGGTGAGTACTTTGAATGCACTCGCAAGACAGTTTGGACATAAGATATAACAAATGTAGACATGATGCACATGAGCAGATTAGTAATGCACACTCAAATAATAAATTTGCACGGCAGGTTAAATAAAAAGGAAGTCAGGCGGTAGTCCTCCTGAAATCCCAATAAAATAACTGAAGACCAATCGGGTGTCTCAAGCGATGCCTCGAAAGGTAAAAATAAATTAACATGTCGCAGTCGGGCGTCTGAGAGACACCACATAAAGGGCTTATATTGAAATGTAAATGACATTGCGTGCCACAGTCGAATGTCTACGCGACATCTCGAAAATGGCTTATAACAAAACTAATTAACATGGATGCCACAGTCGGACGAGTGCTAGATCACCGACAACATAGAGTAACATAAGACCCACGATCAACTAAGGTAAGGATACATAGGAACAGTTCTTCTCCATACGGAGGTCTTGATGGTCTTCCCTAGAAAGGGGTCTTGAATCCGCTTGGGGTGTAACGCCCCGGATCCGATGCGCCAGGTGTCTGCCAGTTATTCGCCGTCGTTGCCATGTCATCTGCTTGCGTGTTGCATTTTATCATGTCATCATCTGCATTTCATTTTGCATACGAGTTCATATCATGCATCCGAGCATTTTCCCCGTTGTCCGTTTTGCAATCTGGCGCTCCTATGCCCTCCGGCGTCCCCCGTTTGTTTCTCGTTGTGAGCGGGTGTTAAACTTTCTCGGAATGGCCCGAGGTTTGCCAAGCGGCCTTGGTATAGCACCGGTAGACCGCCTGTCAAGTTTCGTGCAATTTGGAGTCCGTCTGATACTCCAACGGTTAACCGAGAGACCGAAAAGGCCTCGTGTGTGTTGCAGCCCAACACCCCTCCAAAGTGGCCCAAAACTCAGCAACTCCCCTTCATGCTCTCGGTCGTTCGATCACGATCGCATGGCCGAAAACCGCTCCTCATTTGGACTCTCCTAGCTCCCAGAAACTATAAATATGCCCCTCCCCGTCCAAATTCGCGGATGAATCCCCCGAAACCCTAGCTTCTTCCTCCTCCCACCGACGGACACGTCCACCTGCCGCCCGGACATGTCCGCCACCGCCCCCGTGCCCAATCCCGACATGCCACGTGGCAGCCGCCGCCGCCCGCGGCCCGCTCGGCCCGCAGCAGGCCCTCGCGGGCCCGTCCTTCCGCCGCTGCCCGAC
>NC_041381.1:122480877-122497058 GCF_002162155.2 Triticum dicoccoides | reverse complement strand
CCTGTCACCGGCGAGCGACCTCGCCGCCGCCCCGCCGCTCCCAACCGGCGACCTCTGCCAGGGCTCCGCCGTCGCGCCCTCCGGCCAGCCCCGCGGCCGCCGTCTGTGCCCGCGCCTCCCGCGCCCGAAGGCCCCGGCCTCCTCCGCCGGTGCCGCATTCCGCCTCCAGCCGAGCTCCCCCGCCGCCTCTTCGCCGGAGGTTTCGCCGCCGGCCGCCTCCATCTCGCCTCCGGCCGCCTCGCCGGCGTCCGTCCCGTCCGGATCCACCGCGGGTGGATGAGATCCACCCGCCCAGCCAACCAAACGCGTGCCCCGTCCCGGATCTGCTCCGTCCCGGGATCTCCTCGTCCCGGGTTGACTTTTCGCGGGGTGAGAATTTGTCCAAGTCCCCGAATCTGTGACATTATCATGTCATGTTCAACGCATCATATCTCTGCATCCTTAGCTCCAATTCGTGCGTGTAATATGTCAAATTGTTCGCCTCAACGAGTACTTCATTTCATTCCATTGCATCATGTTCATTTGAGCTCATCTTGATGCATGAATCATCGTTTCAAGAGTGCTTCATGATGTTGTCTGCTGTCTGTTAACAGAACATGCTCATTTGTCATTTTTGCCATGATTGATGTGTGCATCCTATGAGGTTGATGTCTACACGTGTTTTGATCTATGCCATGTCTTCTTTATAGAGGAGCTTACCATGTACTTTGGTGATTAATGTGGTGACTAGAACAAGCATGCAAACTAGGCTTCATGATGTTGCTGATTTTAGTTCCTGTTCTGTTGTTATTTTGATGCCATGTAAACTTGATGCTACAGAGAGATCCATGCATATTTTGAGATACTTCAGTAAGGATGTTTTGAACATATGGTTATTTTCTATCCATTCATGCCCCTGGTAGCAATTATGGAGTAGTCTAGCATGTCATTTTTGTGCTCTACTTTTGCTACAAAATGTTTCCTGTCAGATTGTTTACATGTTATTCAATTTTGCCAAGGTTGTTGTAGTTGATCCTTGCATGCTATGAACTTGTTCTTGCCTTGGATTGTTTCACAAACATGTCTTCATGCTGATGCAATGCTTATCTTGTCATGCAATGACTTGTGGTGAGTGAATCGAGCTTGTTAAGTAGTGTACTCGTTGTTGCTGTTTTGCTATGCTGAATCTGTTATTTCGCGATGCTATGTAAACCTGCTGCTACTAGTCATTCTATGCATAATCTGGAGATGTTCACTAAGGGTGTTTTGTTCTACATTTTATGCTCTATCCATCCATGTCCCTGGTTTCATTTATAGCTTGTTGTAGCTTGTTCATATCTTGCTCCAAAGTTGCTAAATAATGTTGATGTCAGCCTGTTAACATTAAGTTCAATTGTTGCTATGATTGTTGCTTGTGTTCCATGTACCCTATGGACTTGCTATTGCCATGCTTAGCTTCATAAACATGTATTCTTACTATTGGTTGCCTTTCCATGCCATGTATTGCTCTGTGGTGAGTGGTACAAGCTCATCAACATGCCTTCATAATTCTGTTCCTCCATGTATGAATCTGTAATATAACTTGCCATGTTTACATGGGTGCCATCATTTCTTCTGATCCTTTTTGGCTCATGGTCAGTAAAGGACATTTGATCTATGCATTTAGTAGATTCATGCCATGCCTTTGTTTGCCATGATAAGTTCCTGTAACATGTTGTTTGATAGCTCTAAACATTGCAACCTGATGTTAATTTCTGTAAAGTCTGAAACTGTTATTATTTGCAATCTTGCCATGAGTGTTTGAGCATGTTCTAGTGATTTCTGGAGATAGCTCAGTGTTCATGTTTTGTTATGCTTTACCTGTACATCATGCCCATGCCTTTTGTTTTCTTGTTGAGGTCCTGTAGCATGTTGTTTTGGTGCTTTTAAGATGCCTAGTTGTTGTTTTGGACAGGTTGTTGCTATAACTTGTATAGTGTGTGTGTGTTGAACCGTTGCTCCGCTTTGAGTGTGCTCTTTATGAAACTTGCTTAGAATTGCATGTAGTTTCATATTATCATGTTGCATCCTTGTTTTGAGGTGTTTGCTTGATGTTTGGGTGCATTTTGCATCAATGCCATGTTTAACTTGTTTTGCTCATATCTTCTAGGTCGTAGCTCCGAACTAAATGAACTTTATATGTAACTTGACTAGAATCTCGTGTAGATCATCTTGGTGCATCTTAACTTGCTGTTTAACAACTTGAACATAAGGTTTATTCAGATCTGGACCAATTTCGAAATATGCATATGAGGACTTACCGGAATTGTTATATGTTGTTCCCGGCCTCATTTAAACTTGCCTTGATGTGTTGCTCTTGTTTGCATCATCTCTTGCCATGAGTAGCCTCATGTAGCTTTGTCATACATCATGCTTGTTTGTGCATCATGCCTTGTTCATGTGTGGTGTGTTTACCTTGTTGTGTGCTTCTTCTCGATAGTTCCCGTTTCGTTGCGATCATTAGGACTCGTTCGTCTATGCTTGGTTCGGCTTCATCCGTTCATCTCCTTCATGGACTCGTTCTTCTTCCTTGCGGGATTTCAGGCAAGATGACCGCTACCCTGGATCTCACTACTATCATTGCTATGCTAGTTGCTTCATTCTATCGCTATGCTGTGTTACCTATCTTTTGCTCTTCAATCCTTCCAAATTGCCATGAACCTCTAACCTTTGACACCCCTCCTAGCAAACCATTGATTGGCTATGTTACCGCTTTGCTCAGCCCTCTTATAGTGTTGCTAGTTGCAGGTGAAGTTGAAGATTGCTCCATGGTGGACAGGATTTTGGTTGGGATATCACAATATCTCTTATATTATTAATGCATCTATATACTTGGTAAAGGGTGGAAGACTGGGCCTTATGCCATGTGCTTTATTCCACTCTTGCCGCCCTAGTTTCCGTCATACCGGTGTTATGTTCCCGGATTTTGCGTTCCTTACGCGGTTGGGTGATTTATGGGACCCCCTTGACAGTTCGCTTTGAATAAAACTCCTCCAGCAAGTCCCAACATTGGTTTTACCATTTGCCTCACCACCACCTATACTTTTCCCTTGGGAGTCGCTCTCTCGAGGGTCATCTTTATTTTAGCCCCCCCCCCCCGGGCCAGTGCTTGTCTAAGTGTTGGTCCGAACCGAGCAACCTGCGGGGCCACCTCGGGGCAACTCGAGGGCTGGTTTTACTCGTAGCTTGACTTATCCAGTGTTGCCCTGAGAACGAGATATGTGCAGCTCCTATCGGGATTGTCGGCGCATCGGGCGGCTTTGCTGGTCTTGTTTTACCATTGTCGAAATGTCTTGTAAACCGGGATTCCGAGTCTGATCGGGTCTTCCTGGGAGAAGGTATATCCTTCGTTGATCGCGAGAGCTTATCATGGGCTAAGTTGGGACACCCCTACAGGGTATAATCTTTCGAAAGCCGTGCCTACGGTTATAGGCGGATGGGAATTTGTTAATGTCCGGTTGTAGATAACTTGACACCAGATCCGAATTAAAACGCATCAACCTTGTGTGTAGCTGTGATAGTCTCTTTTCGGCGGAGTCCGGGAAGTGAACACGGTTTCTGGGTTATGTTTGACGTAAGTAGGAGTTCAGGATCACTTCTTGATCATTACTAGTTGACGACCGTTCCGCTTGCTCTCTTCTCGCTCTTATTTGCGTATGTTAGCCACCATATCATGCTTAGTCGCTGCTGCAACCTCACCACTTTACCCCTTCCTTTCCCTTTAAGCTTTGCTAGTCTTGATACCCATGGTAATGGGATTGCTGAGTCCTCGTGGCTCAAAGATTACTACAACAACAGTTGAAGGTACAAGTTGTGCGATGATCATGACGCGAGAGCGATGCTTGCTTGCGTTGAGTTCTTCTTCTGCGCCGTCTTCGATCAGGGGATAGGTTCCAGGTCGGCAGCCTGGGCTAGCAGGGTGGATGTCGTTTGAGTTTCTGTTTGTGCTTCATCCATAGTCGGATGTTGCTCTTATGTATTGTGATGTTGTGTTCGTGTGGCATTGTATGCCTCTTGTATGTATCCCCATCTATTATGTAATGTTGATGTAATGATATCCACCTTGCAAAAGCGTTTCAATATGCGGTTCTATCCTTGGTGGGACCTTCGAGTTCCTTTTGGATAGGATCGCATATTGGGCGTGACAAGTTGGTATCAGAGCCTCGACCGACCCTAGGAGCCCCCCTTTATTGATCGTGTAGTTTGCTCGTTGTTGAGTCTAGAAGAAAACTATTTTTCGGAGTCTAGTTATATCGGAGAGTAGGAATTCTTTTTACTCCTCAGCCCCTTCATCGCTCTGGTAAGGAATCTTGACGTAGGTGTTTTGAATTACTCCTCTTCCCCTTCAAATTTTTCTTTAGGTTGACGCAGTTGGTTTTCCGATCGTTGGTTCTCAGCTCTTTTCATCCGGTGCATTTCTCGTCAAGTCGACTCGAGCCTCTTCATCTTTGCCAAGTTCAATCCTCAGTTGTTTTCTTTTCCCACCCACCCACCCCTTTTCTTCTCGAAGCCGGAGTCCGTAATCGAGTATCCATCCTACTCGTGCGAAGTCTTTGATTTCTTTCCTCAATGATTTCAACCGATGTTTTCTCTTCAAGATATTCATCGATTTCCCCTTCCAAGTTGCCTTTGTTTTCCCGCCCTCCCACCCTCTTCTCCCTAGAGTTTGAGTCTGTTTCGAGCATCAGTTTCATTTGTGTGGAGCCTCTTTAGTCTTTCGTCAATTGTTTCAACCGGTGAATTCTCGTCTCGTTCATCATTCTTCAGCCCTTTCTTTTCCGGTGCACTCAATTCAAGTTTTTCGGGTTAATCACATTCTTTTCCTTGGATCAAGTGTTTTCCCTGCTCGTTCGCCTCTCGCCAGTTATCATTCCGGAGTTCAAGACATCTCAGGAGATTCATCTGTGTTCGAATTAATTCGAGGTTGTCACCTCATTCAAATATTTTTATTGTTCCGGTGCATCATCTATCTGTTCAACAATCCTTTTCAATGGTGTTATCTCTTCAGTTGGCCCTAACCCACAGGGTTTTTTCCCAGGATCTTACTTGACTCTTCTAATTTCCCCGGAGTTATTCTCAAATTCTTTTCAAGTGTGACGTAAGAATGGATTCCATCAGTCACATGCCTTTTCTAAGATTGATTTCAAATCATTTCATTGTTGGCTCAACCTCTTTGTTTTCCATTCTACCATAGTATCTCAGTATTTTGGTGGTCTTTCTCGTCGTCATTTGAAGATCGCAGAAGAGTTTTCCTTTAAATCTTGTCCATTCTCTCAAAGATTCGTGGTTCTAGTTTCATGCTATCCTCTCGAATTATTTCAGTTGTCAGATATTCTTTCTTAACCATCCGGAGTACGTCAGAAGTTGTATTCCCGTTTCTTTTCACCAGAGGCCATCATTCAAGAAGAATTCTTCGTCCTCACATTTCAGCTATCGTTCTCTATTTATCTCAGTGCTTCGTTCAAGTGTTCTTTAATCAGCTCAAGATCTCTTTGTTCTTTTACATCTAAATCCCCTCCAGCTTATTTGTTCTTCTAATTCTTCCCGGTGATTGAGTCTCTTTCATCAGTCATTTTTGAATTCTTACGGTGGTTCATTCAGATTCTTTTTCCTTTGTTATCGTATCAATCCATTCCTTCTTTCAATCCTACCGGTGGTTCATGAAGACCTTCTCAAGTTTTGTGCTATCCCTTCTCAATCCTTTTTCAAGAAGAATGAGTAGTATGCAAAAATCCATTGTTGGTCATCAATTTAATTTGATGAAGGATAAGCTGTTGGGGAACGTTGCAGAAAATTAAAATTTTTCCTACGGTTTCACCAAGATCCATCTATGAGTTCATCTAAGCAACGAGTCAAGGGAGATGCATCTACATACCACTTTGTAGATCGCGAGCGGAAGCGTTCAAAAGAACGGGGTTGAAGTAGTCGTTCTCGTCGTGATCCTATCACCAGAGATCCTAGCGCCGAACGGACGGCACCTCCGCGGTCAACACACTTACGGAGTGGATGACGTATCCTCCTTCTTGATCCAGCAAGGGGGAAGGAGAGGTTGATGATGATGGCTCCAGCAGCAGCACAACGGCGTGGTGGTGGTGGAGCAGCAGCACTCCGGCAGGGCTTCGCCAAGCGCGTGACGAAGGAGGAAGAGGTGCAGCAGCGGGAGGGGCGCCAGGACTTCAGGGTGCGGCTGACCCCTTCCCCCCTCCCTTTATATAGGCCCCCAGGAGGGCACTGTCCCTGGGAGATCCAATCTCCCAAGGGGGCGGCGGCCAAGGGGGGTGGAGTACCCCCCAAGGCAAGTGGGGCGCCCCCCCCCACCCTAGGGTTTCAACCCTCGGCGCAGGGGGTGGGCCAAGGGGGGCACACCAGCCCACTATGGGCTGGTTCCCCTCCCCACTTCGCCCCTTGGGGCCCTCCGGGATGGGTGGCCCCACCCGGTGGACCCCCAGGACCCTTCCGGTGGTCCCGGTACAATACCGGGTGACCCCGAAACTTTCCCGATGGCCGAAATACCACTTCCTATATAGTTTTCTTTACCTCCGGACCATTCCGGAACTCCTCGTGACATCCAGGATCTCATCCGGGACTCCGAACAACATTCGGTATACTGCATACTCATATTCATACAACCCTAGCATCACCGAACCTAAAGTGTGTAGACCCTACGGGTTCGGGAGTCACGTAGACATGACCGAGATGGCTCTCGGGCAATAACCAACAACAGGATCTGGATACCCATGTTGGCTCCCACATGCTCCTTGATGATCTCATCGGATGAACCACGATGTCGAGGATTCTAACAACCCCATATACAATTCCCTTTGTCAATCGCTACGTTACAAGCCCGAGACTCGATCGTCGGTATCCCAATACCTCGTTCAGTCTCGTTACCGGCAAGTCACTTTACTCGTACCGTAATGCATGATCCCGTGACCAAACACTTGGTCACATTGAGCTCATTATGATGATGCATTACCAAGTGGGCCCAAAGATACCTCTCCATCATACGGAGTGACAAATCCCAGTCTCGATCCGTGTCAACCCAACAGACACTTTCAAAGATACCTGTAGTGCACCTTTATAGTCACCCAGTTACGTTGTGACGTTTGGTACACCCAAAGCACTCTTACGGTATCCGGGATTTACACGATCTCATGGTCTAAGGAAGAGATACTTGACATTGAAAAAGCTCTAGCAAAACGAACTACACGATCTTGTGCTATGCTTAGGATTGGGTCTTGTCCATCACATCATTCTCCTAATGATGTGATCCCGTTGTCAATGACATCTAATGTCCATAGTCAGGAAACCATGACTATCTGTTGACCAACGAGCTAGTCAACTAGAGGCTCACTAGGGACATGTTATGGTCTATGTATTCACACGTGTATTACGATTTCTAGATAATACAATTATAGCATGAATAAAAGACAATTATCATGAACAAGGAAATATAATAATAATGCTTTTATTATTGCCTCTAGGGCATATTTCCAATAGTCTCCCACTTGCACTAGAGTCAATAATCTAGTTACATTATGATGAATCGAACACCCATAGAGTTCTGGTGTTGATCATGTTTTGCTCGCGAGAGAGGTTTAGTCAACGGATCTGCGACATTCAGATCCGTATGTACTTTGCAAATATCTATGTCTCCATCTTGAACATTTTCATGGATGGAGTTGAAATGACGCTTGATGTGCCTGGTCTTCTTGTGAAACCTGGGCTCCTTGGCAAGGGCAATAGCTCCAGTGTTGTCACAGAAGAGTTTGATCGGCCCCGACGCATTGGGTATGACTTCTAGGTCGGTGATGAACTCCTTCACCCAAATTGCTTCATGCGCTGCCTCCGAGGCTGCCATGTACTCCGCTTCACATGTAGATCCCGCCACGACGCTCTGCTTCCAGCTGCACCAGCTTACTGCTCCACCATTCAACATATACACGTATCCGGTTTGTGACTTAGAGTCATCCAGATCTGTGTCGAAGCTAGCGTCGACGTAACCCTTTACGACGAGCTCTTCGTCACCTCCATAAACGAGAAACATGTCCTTCATCCTTTTCAGGTACTTTAGGATATTCTTGACCGCTGTCCAGTGTTCCTTGCCGGGATTACTTTGGTATCTACCTACCAAACTTACGGCAAGGTTTACATCAGGTCTGGTACACAACATGGCATACATAATAGATCCTATGGCTGAGGCATAGGGGATGACGCTCATCTCTTCTTTATCTTTTGCCGTGGTCGGGCATTGAGCCGAGCTCAATCTCACACCTTGCAATACAGGCAAGAACCCCTTCTTGGACTGATCCATTTTGAACTTCTTCAAAATCTTATCAAGGTATGTGCTTTGTGAAAGACCTATGAGGCATCTCGATCTGTCTCTATAGATCTTGATGCCTAATATATAAGCAGCTTCTCCAAGGTCCTTCATTGAAAAACACTTATTCAAGTAGGCCTTAATGCTGTCCAAGAATTCTATATCATTTCCCATCAAAAGTATGTCATCTACATATAATATGAGAAATGCTACAGAGCTCCCACTCACTTTCTTGTAAACGCAGGCTTCTCCATAAGTCTGCATAAACCCAAACGCTTTGATCATTTCATCAAAGCGAATGTTCCAACTCTGAGATGCTTGCACCAGCCCATAAATGGATCGCTGGAGCTTGCATAGTTTGTTAGCATTCGTAGGATCGACAAAACCCTCCGGCTGCATCATATACAGTTCTTCCTTAAGATGCCCGTTAAGGAATGCCGTTTTGACGTCCATCTGCCATATCTCATAATCATAGTATGCGGCAATTGCTAACATGATTCGGACGGACTTAAGCTTCGCTACGGGAGAGAAAGTCTCATCATAGTCAATCCCTTGAACTTGCCGATAACCCTTAGCGACAAGTCGAGATTTATAGATGGTGACATTACCATCCGCGTCCGTCTTCTTCTTAAAGATCCATTTGTTTTCTATCGCTCGCCGATCATCGGGCAAGTCAGTCAAAGTCCATACTTTGTTTTCATACATGGATTCTATCTCGGATTTCATGGCTTCTAGCCATTTGTTGGAATCTGGGCCCGCCATCGCTACTTCATAGTTCGAAGGTTCACCGTTGTCTAACAACATGATTTCCAGGACAGGGTTGCCGTACCACTCTGGTGCGGAACGTGTCCTTGTGGACCTACGAAGTTCAGTAGCAACTTGATCCGAAGTACCTTGATCATCATCATTATTTTCCTCTTCAGTTGGTGTAGGCATCACAGGAACATTTTCCTGAGCTGCACTACTTTCCTGTTCAAGAGGTAGTACTTCATCGAGTTCTACTTTCCTCCCACTTACTTCTTTCGAGAGAAACTCTTTTTCCAGAAAGGATCCGTTCTTGGCAACAAAGATCTTGCCCTCGGATCTTAAGTAGAAGGTATACCCAATGGTTTCTTTAGGGTATCCTATGAAGACGCATTTTTCCGACTTGGGTTCGAGCTTTTCAGGTTGAAGTTTCTTGACATAAGCATTGCATCCCCAAACTTTTAGAAATGACAGCTTAGGCTTCTTCCCAAACCATAATTCATACGGTGTCATCTCAACGGATTTAGATGGTGCCCTATTTAAAGTGAATGTAGTTGTCTCTAGATCGTATCCCCAAAATGATAGCGGTAAATCGGTAAGAGACATCATAGATAGCACCATATCCAATAGAGTGCGATTACGATGTTCGGACACACCGTTTCGCTGAGGTGTTCCAGGCGGCGTGAGTTGTGAAACGATTCCACATTTTCTTAAGTGTGTACCAAATTCGTGACTTAAATATTCTCCTCCATGATCCGATCATAAGAATTTTATCTTTCGGTCACGTTGATTCTCTACTTCATTCTGAAATTCCTTGAACTTTTCAAAGGTCTCAGACTTGTGTTTCATCAAGTAGACATACCCATATCTACTCAAGTCATCTGTGAGAGTGAGAACATAACTATATCCTCCGCGAGCCTCAACACTCATTGGACCGCACACATCGGTATGTATGATTTCCAACAAGTTGGTTGCTCGCTCCATTGTTCCGGAGAATGGAGTCTTGGTCATTTTGCCCATGAGGCATGGTTCGCATGTGTCAAATGATTCATAATCGAGAGACTCTAAAAGTCCATCAGCATGGAGCTTCTTCATGCGCTTGACACCAATGTGACCAAGGCGGCAGTGCCACAAGTATGTGGGACTACCGTTATCAACTTTACATCTTTTGGTATTCACGCTATGAATATGTGTAACACTACGTTCGAGATTCATTAAGAATAAACCATTGACCATCGGGGCATGACCATAAAACATATCTCTCATATAAATAGAACAACCATTATTCTCAGATTTAAATGAGTAGCCATCTCGTATCAAACGAGATCCATATACAATGTTCATGCTCAAACTTGGCACCAAATAACAATTATTAAGGTTCAAAACTAATCCCATAGGTAAATGTAGAGGTAGCGTGCCGACGGCGATCACATCGACTCTGGAACCATTCCCGACGCGCATCGTCACCTCGTCCTTCGCCAGCCTCCGCTTATTCCGCAGCTCCTGCTGTGAGTTACAAATATGAGCAACGGCACCGGTATCAAATACCCAGGAGTTACTACGAGTACTGGTAAGGTACACATCAATTACATGTATATCAAATATACCTTTAGTGTTGCCGGCCTTCTTATCTGCTAAGTATTTGGGGCAGTTCCGCTTCCAGTGACCCTTCCCCTTGCAATAAAAGCACTCAGTTTCAGGCTTGGGTCCATTCCTTGACTTCTTCCCGGTAACTGGCTTACCGGGCACGGCAACATCTTTGCCTTCCTTCTTGAAGTTCTTCTTACCCTTGCCCTTCTTGAACTTAGTGGTCTTATTGACCATCAACACTTGATGCTCTTTCTTGAATTCAACCTCTGCTGATTTCAGCATCGAGAATACTTCAGGAATGGTCTTCACCATCCCCTGCATATTGTAGTTCATCACAAAGCTCTTGTAGCTTGGTGGGAGCGACTGAAGGATTCTGTCAATGACCGCCTCATCCGGGAGGTTAATGTCCAGCTGGGACAGGCGGTTGTGCAACCCAGACATTTTGAGTATGTGCTCACTGACAGAACTATTTTCCTCCATCTTACAACTATAGAACTTGTCGGAGACTTCATATCTCTCGACCCGGGCATGAGCTTGGAAAACTAGTTTCAGCTCCTCGAACATCTCATATGCTCCATGTTGCTCAAAACGCTTTTGGAGCCCCGGTTCTAAGCTGTAAAGCATGCCGCACTGAACGAGGGAGTAATCATCAGCACGAGACTGCCAAGCATTCATAATGTCTTGGTTCTCTGGGACTGGAGCGTCACCTAGTGGTACTTCTAGGACAGATTGTTTCCTGGCAGCTATGAGGATGATCCTCAGGTTCCAGACCCAGTCCGTATAGTTGCTGCCATCATCTTTCAGCTTGGTTTTCTCTAGGAACGCGTTGAAGTTCATGTTGACATGAGCGTTGGCCATTTGATCTACAAGACATATTATGCAAAAAGTTTTAGACTAAGTTCATGATAATTAAGTTCACCTAATCAAATTATTTTAGTGAACTCCCACTCAGATTAGACATCCCTCTAGTCATCTAAGTGTTACACGATCCGAGTCGACTAGGCCGTGTCCGATCATTACGTGAGACGGACTAGTCATCGTCGGTGAACATTCTCATGTTGATCGTATCTTCCATACGACTCGTGTTCGACCTTTTGGTCTCCGTGTTCCGAGGCCATGTCTGTACATGCTAGGCTCGTCAAGTTAACCCTAAGTGTTTTTGCATGTGTAAAACTGTCTTACACCCGTTGTATGTGAACGTAAGGATCTATCACACCCGATCATCACGTGGTGCTTCGAAACGACGAACTTTAGCAACGGTGCACAGTTAGGGGAGAACACTTCTTGAAATTTTGTAAGGGATCATCTTATTTACTACCATTGTTCTAATTAAACAAGATGCATAAACATAATAAACATCACATGCAATTATATAATAGTGACATGATATGGCCAATAACATATAGCTCCTTCGATCTCCATCTTCGGGGCTCCATGATCATCTTCGTCACCGGCATGACACCATGATCTCCATCATCATGATCTCCATCATCGTGTCTTCATGAAGTTGTCACGCCAACGACTACTTCTACTTCTATGGCTAACGCGTTTAGCAATAAAGTAAAGTAATTTACATGGCGTTCTTCAATGACACGCAGGTCATGCAAAAAATAAAGAAAACTCCTATGGCTCCTGCCGGTTGTCATACTCATCGACATGCAAGTCGTGATTCCTATTACAAGAACATGATCTCATACATCACAATATATCATTCATCATTCATCACAACTTCTGGCCATATCACATCACATGACAATTGCTGCAAAAACAAGTTAGACGTCCTCTAATTGTTGTTGCATCTTTTACGTGGCAGCAATTGGGTTCTAGCAAGAACGTTTTCTTACCAACGAATAACCACAACGTGATTTTGTCAACTTCTATTTACCATTCATAAGGACCCCTTTCATCAAATCCGCTCCAACTAAGGTGGGAGAGACAGACACCCGCCAGCCACCTTATGCAACTAGTGCATGTCAGTCGGTGGAACCGGTCTCACGTAAGCATACGTGTAAGGTTGGTCCGGGCCGCTTCATCCCACAATACCGCTGAAGCAAGATAAGACTAGTAACGGCAAGCAAGTTGACAAGATCTACGCCCACAACAAAATTGTGTTCTACCCGTGCAATAGAGAACTACGCATAGACCTAGCTCATGATGCCACTGTTGGGGAACGTTGCAGAAAATTAAAAATTTCCTACGGTTTCACCAAGATCCATCTATGAGTTCATCTAAGCAACGAGTCAAGGGAGATGCATCTACATACCACTTTGTAGATCGCGAGCGGAAGCGCTCAAAAGAACGGGGTTGAAGTAGTCGTTCTCGTCGTGATCCTATCATCGGAGATCCTAGCGCCGAACGGACGGCACCTCCGCGGTCAACACACGTACGGAGCGGATGACGTCTCCTCCTTCTTGATCCATCAAGGGGGAAGGAGAGGTTGATGATGATGGCTCCAGCAGCAGCACAACGGCGTGGTGCTGGTGGAGCAGCAGCACTCCGGCAGGGCTTCGCCAAGCGCGTGACGGAGGAGGAAGAGGTGTAGCAGGGGGAGGGGCGCCAGGACTTCAGGGTGCGGCTGCCCCCTTCCCCCCCTCCCTTTATATAGGCCCCCAAGGGGGGCTCCGGCCCTGGGAGATCCAATCTCCCAAGGGGGCGGCGGCCAAGGGGGGTGGAGTACCCCCCAAGGCAAGTGGGCCCCCCCCCACCCCCACCCTAGGGTTTCAACCCTAGGCGCAGGGGGTGGGCCAAGGGGGCGCACCAGCCCACTATGGGCTGGTTCCCCTCCCCACTTCGGCCCTTGGGGCCCTCCGGGATGGGTGGCCCCACCCGGTGGACCCCCGGGACCCTTCCGGTGGTCCCGGTACAATACCGGGTGACCCCGAAACTTTTCCGATGGCCGAAATACCACTTCCTATATAGTTTTCTTTACCTCCGGACCATTCCGGAACTCCTCGTGACGTCCAGGATCTCATCCGGGACTCCGAACAACATTCGGTATACTGCATACTCATATTCATACAACCCTAGCGTCACCGAACCTTAAGTGTGTAGACCCTACGGGTTCGGGAGTCACGTAGACATGACCGAGACGGCTCTCGGGCAATAACCAACAGCGGGATCTGGATACCCATGTTGGCTCCCACATGCTCCTTGATGATCTCATTGGATGAACCACGATGTCGAGGATTCTAACAACCCCGTATACAATTCCCTTTGTCAATCGGTACATTACAAGCCCGAGACTCGATCGTCGGTATCCCAATACCTCGTTTAGTCTCGTTACCAGCAAGTCACTTTACTCGTACCATAATGCATGATCCCGTTACCAAACACTTGGTCACATTGAGCTCATTATGATGATGCATTACCGAGTGGGCCCAGAGATACCTCTCCGTCATACGAAGTGACAAATCCCAGTCTCGATCCGTGTCAACCCAACAGGCACTTTCGGAGATACCTGTAGTGCACCTTTATAGTCACCCAGTTACGTTGTGACGTTTGGTACACCCAAAGCACTCTTACGGTATCCGGGAGTTACACGATCTCATGGTCTAAGGAAGAGATACTTGACATTGAAAAAGCTCTAGCAAAACGAACTACACGATCTTGTGCTATGCTTAGGATTGGGTCTTGTCCATCACATCATTCTCCTAATGATGTGATACCGTTGTCAATGACATCTAATGTCCATAGTCAGGAAACCATGACTATCTGTTGACCAACGAGCTAGTCAACTAGAGGCTCACTAGGGACATGTTATGGTCTATGTATTCACACGTGTATTACGATTTCCGGATAATACAATTATAGCATGAATAAAAGACAATTATCATGAACAAGGAAATATAATAATAATGCTTTTATTATTGCCTCTAGGGCATATTTCCAACATAAGCATACAATAAATCTTATTCTTATTTCATTCAAGTGAGTAATCCCTTCCTTCGGAGTTTGTTCTTGAGGAATAAATTCTTGATTCCAAGTGTTTTCATCTATTCTTTTCCGGAGTTCAAATCTTCCTCAGCCATTTCGTCGGAACCTCCATCTAAATCACCGCAAGGCTCATCTTATTCTTTCTTCCTTCATTTTATCTCGTCATCCTTTTGTTACCGGAGTTCTTCACGGTGGCTCGTCATGATTTAATTCATTCTTCAAGAGTTCATCAAGATTTTGTTGGTGGAGTTCAAATATTTTTTCTTCTTGCATCTCGAAGTGCAATTAATTCTCCATATTCTTTTGTAGTGGAGTTTTGCATTTCTTAGTTCTTCTCAGCTATCCCATCATTTCCGTTTGTGGTCGGTTATCACCTCATAATTTCTGAGATGTTATCCATAAGTCCACAACAAGCTTATTCTTTCGTTGTTGATTTTCTCAACAACTCAGTTCAATCCTTCCTTCTAAGTTCTTTTCATTCAATTCTTTCAATTCTTCCGGAGGCATTGCATTGTTCCTTTCATCAAGTATGTTTCCATCCTCTCAAGCTCGTGTTCTATTCCTTCATGTTTCAGCCGGAGTGCTGCCTAAATCCTTTCAGTCTTATTCGTTTCTTATCTCGTTCTAACCGGAGTGGTTTCATAGTCTATCTGATTCTGTGAGCTTTCGATTCTCGTCATTCTCGTCGTTCCTCTCTTCTTCTCGAGTGCTCTCGATTCTTTGCTTCTTCTCTTGAGTTCTTGCTTCACCTCATTCCCTTTTCCCTTCCGTCTCGGTCCTAAGATCTCGGGACGAGATCTCTTGTTAGTAGAGGAGAGTTGTAACGCCCCGGATCCGATGCGCCAGGTGTCTGCCAGTTATTCACAGTCGTTGCCATGTCATCTGCTTGCGTGTTGCATTTTATCATGTCATCATGTGCATTTCATTTTGCTTACATGTTCGTATCATGCATCCGAGCATTTTCCCCGTTGTCCGTTTTGCAATCCGGCGCTCCTATGCCCTCCGGCGTCCCCCTTTTGTTTCTCATTGTGAGCGGATGTTAAAATTTCTCGGAATGGCCCGAGGTTTGCCAAGCGGCCTTGGTATAGCACTAGTAGACCGCCTGTCAAGTTTCGTGCCATTTGGAGTCCGTTTGATACTCCAACTGTTAACCGAGGGACCAAAAAGGCCTCGTGTGTGTTGCAGCCCAACACCCCTCCAAAGTGGCCCAAAACCCAGCAACTCCCCTCCATGCTCTCGGCCCCCTCCATGCTCTCGGCCCCCTCCATGCTCTCGGTCGTTCGATCACGATCGCATGGCCGAAAACCACTCCTCATTTGGACTCTCCTAGCTCCCAGAAACTATAAATATGCCCCTCCCCGTCCAAATTCGCGGATGAATCCCCCGAAACCCTAGCTTCTTCCTTCTCCCGCCGACGGACAAGTCCACCCGCCGCCCGGACATGTCCGCCACCGCCCCCGTGCCCAATCCCGACGTGCCACATGGCAGGCACCGCCGCCCGCGGCCCGCTTGGCCCGCAGCAGGCCCTCGCGGGCCTGTCCTTCGCCACTGCCCAACGAAGCCCGCCGCAGCCCCG